>NC_046374.1:10165352-10381877 GCF_011125445.2 Fundulus heteroclitus
AAAGGGGTTGCAATGTTTAATCTCAGCATGGTCTGACTGATTTCGTCTGTGTATACTTAAAGAAAAGCAGAGCCATCTCCAACAAGATGTGGACCTGTCACAATCCATTCACCCTCAGTGACAGAAATGAGTTAAATTAAAACTTCATCAACTGCAGTTTAATATTCTCTCATCTATTTTTAGTTTCGTATAGAGGTGTATGCCCCACAGAATTAATTTTATTTTTTTTTCTTATTTACATTGTTGCACAAGTGAGAGTCTCAGGGAGTAGAGACTGGTGTCGAGTTCAGGGCCTCACCTGTTCTTGACAGTCTGTCTCTGCTCACCATGAGCCGCATCTCCAAGCAGTCCAAACATGCTCCACCACGTATGAGTTTCTTTACATTAGACTTTTTTAAGTCAACCCATTTCATCATTGCAAAGTAAAATAATTATACAAATACATGTGAGATTGTTTTGCCCCGGAATCATTGGTTACTTGTTTAGTTTTTTCTCCACTTGTCCTCAAATTAAACTAATAACTGTCTTGTGGACAGTCCTTAATTTTTTGTGTCTTCTTCATAATACAATGCACTGGTGATTTTGGGGATGTCGAAGATGGAGGACTGGATGGTCCTCCTGCATCTTCCAGAGAAGGAGACTCCCAAACTGCCAGAACAGAACACAGTGGAAGAGACTGTCTTGTCCTCTACTGCCACAGCACCGATGTGAGTTATATTTAGAGCTCAATAATATTTATATTTTATAGTTTTTTCCAAGTTTTCAATGAAAAGTCATGTTGATCTGTTTTTGTGTGGTGATTTTTGTGTTGCTTCATTACCAGCATAAACACCAAGAGGACTGCAAAGAAAGCGAGGCTGATGTCCAAGACAACATCCAACCTGCGTCTGAAAGTCAAGACAGACTCTGGAGAAAGATTGGTATGAAAAACTGTCTAGTCTGGATTCAGGATGTTTGAATAGAATCATGCATATGCACTTACCACTTAGTATTTTTTTTTCTATTTTTCTCTGTGACAATTTCTCCTTTTCACACTCAATATATATTGACCTCCCTTAACTATCACAAAATAGTCTGCCTCAGAATAAAAACTAGGTACTTGGCATATTATGGTCTGCATGTTTACGTATTAAGAATGTTGTGTAATTACACGTCTGAATGTATTTGCGTTCTCTTTCCAGCCCTTGAAGAGCTAACGCACCTGCCATAAGGGCTTGCAAAATGAGTCACATTTCGTTAACTTTTCCACATATAGTCACATTACACAACCAAAAATACAATACATTTTATTGGAGTCTTATGTGAAAGACAACGTGGAATACAACTGTGATGTAGCAGAGAAACTAATACATGTCTCTTTTTTAACAAATAAAAAACTGAAAAGAGCAACGTGCAAAAGTATTCAGCACCCCCCAGTAAATATTTCTTGGAACCGTGTTGTGCTGTAATTACAGCTGCAAGTCCTCTGCCAGTTTTCCACGTCTTGTGACTGAAATTTTTGGCCAGTCTCTTTGCAAATCAGTTCAAGCACAGTCAGATTAGATTAGAGCGTTTGTGAATAGCAAGTTTTCAGACCTTATCAGATCCAAGATTATTGATGCGGATTTAGAGTGAGAGGTCGACCGATACAAGGTTTTTAAGGGCAGATACTGATTATTTTGACAACATGCAAATCGGTACCCGATACGTGAAAAGTAAAAATAATACAATTGAAAATGTTGAGTACAACACAAAGTATCCCATCGTTTAATAATAATATTATTAATAACATAAGACACGTTTGACATTCTCTTTGTATTTCATAGTAACATCTACCCAATTATATTTAATTACTCAAATGCAGACTTTGGTGAATTAAAATCTGCTATTAATTGTATTATTAAAAATTGGCTAATTACAGCAAGTGTTTTAAAAAGAACTGACCCAAATACTGTTCTTATACTGCTAGACCAAAAAAGTTACATTTTTTATGGTTAAAGAGTCAATTAAATATTCAAAAATAATCTATAAACTTGGTGAATACAACAATTGAGCAAAACCCTTTTTTAAATTTTGGATCTAAAATAATTTACACACGTTAATTTTCTACAAATATGCTGAACATTTAAAATAGTTGTATTTTGCTGAGCAGGTAAAACATTAATGTGATTGTTTTGGTTTTAGAAAACAATTGTGTTCGATTTTTTCGTTCCTTTGACTTGACAATTTTGGCCCATGTACCGAAAAGTTAGGACACCCCTGCTGTAGATGCAACTGCAGTAAATGGATGAAACTCATTTAACATGTCAGACTGTATGAAAAAGGGGTGAAATAAAAAGCTTCTAACTTGTGCAAAGCTCCTTTTAAAAAACACAAAACATTAACGATGGCTAGCAAACAATATAGAACATTAAAATATAGACAATAAAAAATAAACACTAATTGTTTGGTGCACTTCATGTAGCAGCACAAGTCCTATGTAGTGCAATTACGTTCCCGAGAAATGTTCTGTTTTGACTTATTTATTAAACGTATTTGCTCTACTTAAAAAAAATGAACCATGTTTACTATCCTATCCATTCTGCTTCAACTGGCCTGAAGGAAACTGTCAAGACAAGACAACCGTCTTACTTCAGCTAGCTTTGTGAGCTCTCAAACTAAACTTATTAAACAGTGACAAAAGATTTTCTTGTTGTGGGGAGGAGGAGGAACCTCCTAGACTGACCACTGCTAACATTATTTTCTGCACAGTTAAATGCTTCAAGTGTTGTGATTATTTTTAATGCGCATACATGGCTTTCATATCAACGAGCACTAACACAGCGGTGGCAGGGTGGCCAGCTGGAGATCAGACTGTTTTTTTAGAGACAGTGGAATGGAGTTTTATACCGACTTAGCAGCTTAGACCACCATTTATCAAACCAAGCATTGACCTGCGAGTTTCATTGAGTGGAAGTAAAAACCCTGCCTCCGTTCTCAGTAAAACGAGCTGTTTCCACCCGCTCACAGTGACGACATTCAAAGGGCAAATACCGCTAAATTGGTCAATCAGATCTGACATTAGCAGGCGCTCTCTGCCAGGGAGGCAGCGGCAACGTATGCGCGTCACGGGACATCAAAGCATGGTGGCTGAATGCGCCAATGGATCGGCCAATGCATGCAGTGTATCGTCCCATCCCGATACAACAGAAAACACAAATATTGTATTTTTAACTGTCTGATTTAGTATTTGCCCTTTGAATGTCTGCCTCGGTCACTGTGAGTGGGAGGGAACAGCGGTTTCACTGAGAATGGAGCAGGGTTTTTACTTCCGTTTTCACTCACAGAAACTCGCGTGTCAATGTTGGCTTTTAAATGGTGGTTGAGCTGTTTAAAGTCGGTATAAAACTCCATCCCACTGTCTAAAAAAACATGTTTGTTTCCAGCTGGCCACCGCTGTGTTAGTGCTCGTTGCCATGAAGAGTCGGCGTGTACACGCATGAAAACAATCACAACGCTTATAGCATTTAACTTTGTAGAAAATAATGTTCAGCGGTGGCCTTTTTCTTCCTCCTCGTCCCCACAACAAGAAGTTCTTTTCTCGCTGTCATTAAGTTTAGTTTAAGAGTCCCAACGCTATTTGAAGTAAGACGTGTTGGAGCAGGAAAGATGTGACAGAGTGGTGTAGATTGGCTACGAGCGCTCTTTCTGTGTGTGTATGTGAGCGTCTTTCTCTGTGTGTTCATCTTTGACAGTTTCCTTCAGGCCAGTTAGAGCAGAATGGATTGGATAATAAAACATGGACATTTTTTAAGTAGAAAAAATAAGTTTAATATATAAATCAAACAGAAGATGTTTTCTCCGGGAAGGCAATTTGCATTGGCCTGCCTGTCTCCTCATAAACTTTCCAGCACTTTCCACTTGTCATGCAGCCCAGCTCTTACTCCACCTCCTCATTAGTTCCACCTGCCGTTCCTAATTTAGCCTGGATTCAGTGCACGTGCCAACACATCTACTTAAACCTCCGTCAGTCTGCTCTTCTCCACTGGATCGTCATCATTCTTCATCCAAACCTCGTCCTGCCTCGTGTTTCTCACGCCTGTTAGCCAGAGCTTCCTACACCTGCTAGCCAGAGCGTCCTACACCTGCTAGCCAGAGCCTCCTACGCCTGCTAGCCAGAGCCTCCTACGCCTGCTAGCCAGAGCTTCCCACGCCTGCTAGCCAGAGCTTCCCACGCCTGCTAGCCAGAGCCTCCTACGCCTGTTAGCCAGAGCCTCCTACGCCTGCTAGCCAGAGCCTCCTACGCCTGCTAGCCAGAGCCTCCTACGCCTGCTAGCCAGAACCTCATACGCCTGCTAGCCAGAGCCTCCTACGCCTGTTAGCCAGAGCTTCCTACACCTGCTAGCCAGAGCTTCCTACACCTGCTAGCCAGAGCTTCCCACGCCTGCTAGCCAGAGCCTCATATGCCTGCTAGCCAGAGCCTCCTACGCCTGTTAGCCAGAGCCTCATACGCCTGTTAGCCAGAGCCTCATACGCCTGCTAGCCAGAGCTTCCTACACCTGCTAGCCAGAGCTTCCTACACCTGCTAGCCAGAGCTTTCCACGCCTGCTAGCCAGAGCCTCATATACCTGCTAGCCAGAGCCTCCTACGCCTGTTAACCAGAGCTTCGTGCACCTGCTAGCCAGAGCTTCCTACATCTGCTAGTCAGAGCTTCCCACGCCTACTAGCCAGAGCTTCCCACGCCTGCTAGCCAGAGCCTCCTACGCCTGTTAACCAGAGCTTCCTGCACCTGCTAGCCAGAGCTTCCTACGTCTGCTAGCCAGAGCTTCCTACGTCTGCTAGCCAGAGCTTCCCACGCCTGCTAGCCAGAGCTTCCCACGCCTGCTAGCATGAGCCTCATATTCCTGCTAGCCAGAGCCTCCTACGCCTGTTAGCCAGAGCCTCCTACGCCTGCTAGCCAGAGCCTCCTACGCCTGCTAGCCAGAGCTTCCTACACCTGCTAGTCAGAGCTTCCTACACCTGCTAGCCAGAGCCTCATACGCCTGCTAGCCAGAGCCTCCTACGCCTGCTAGCCAGAGCCTCCTACGCCTGCTAGCCAGAGCCTCATAGGCCTGCTAGCCAGAGCCTCCTACGCCTGTTAGCCAGAGCTTCCTACGCCTGTTAGCCAGAGCTTCCTACACCTGCTAGCCAGAGCTTCCTACACCTGCTAGTCAGAGCTTCCTACACCTGCTAGCCAGAGCCTCCTACGCCTGCTAGCCAGAGTCTCCTACGCCTGTTAACCAGAGCTTCCTGCACCTGCTAGCCAGAGCTTCCTACGTCTGCTAGCCAGAGCTTCCCACGCCTGCTAGCCAGAGCTTCCTACGTCTGCTAGCCAGAGCTTCCCACGCCTGCTAGCCAGAGCTTCCTACGTCTGCTAGCCAGAGCTTCCCACGCCTGCTAGCCAGAGCTTCCCACGTCCGCTAGTCAGAGCTTCCTACGCCTGCTAGCCAGAGCCTCCTACGCCTGTTAACCAGAGCTTCCTACGTCTGCTAGCCAGAGCTTCCCACGCCTGCTAGCCAGAGCTTCCTACGTCTTTTAGCCAGAGCTTCCCACGCCTGCTAGCCAGAGCTTCCTACGTCTGCTAGCCAGAGCTTCCCACGTCCACTAGCCAGAGCTTCCCACGCCTGCTAGCCAGAGCTTCCCACGTCCACAAGTCAGAGCTTCCTACGCCTGCTAGCCAGAGCTTCCTACGCCTGCTAGCCAGAGCTTCCCATGCCTGCTAGCCAGAGCTTCCTACGTCTGCTAGCCAGAGCTTCCTACGTCTGCTAGCCAGAGCTTCCCACGCCTGCTAGCCAGAGCTTCCCATGTCCACTAGCCAGAGCTTCCCACGTCCACTAGCCAGAGCTTCCTGCACCTGCTAGCCAGAGCTTCCTACGTCTGCTAGTCAGAGCTTCCCACGCCTGCTAGCCAGAGCTTCCTACGTCTGCTAGCCAGAGCTTCCCACGCCTGCTAGTCAGAGCTCCCATGTCTGCTAGCCAGAGCTTCCTACGTCTGCCTGACAGAGTTCCCTTTGTCGACGCCTGCTACTCCAGCGCTCCAAGTAATCTTTCTGCTGTTTGTAGCTGCTGTTCTCCTTGCTACTCCAGCACTACAAAGAGCTCTCTCCCCCGTGTTGCTTGGCTATTCCTGGCCTCCCAGCATACTCTTCATATCCACAGCACAACACCTGCAGCTCTCTCTCTCTCTCTCTCTCTCGTCGGTGTATCCTGAGTCCTATATATATTCTCATGCCCTCTTCATCTCTCGCTCCTCTCTCGCTCGTCTCTCTCTTCTCGATCTCCTCTCTCTCTCTCTCTCTCTCTCTCTCTCTCCAGTCCTCCAGCGTTCGGGTTCTTCAGAACAAATCGTGAGAGTTTTTTTTTTCTTTTTCATAGATGTCTGACGTGTAAAATGAGTTTTCCTCCATTTACTCCAGTTGCCTCTACAGCAGGGGTGACCAAACTTTTTGGTAAATCGGCCAAAATTGTCAAGTCAAAGGAACTCGAGGGCCAAAAAAGTGAATTTTTTTTTTTTTTTTAAAAACAATACTTTCGCAAAAACTCTGGAACTATGCTCCTTTTAATTAATGATTATTTTTTGGTTTAAATTGACACTTGTGTAACATTTGTTATAATTGTGTAATTTTTCTCATGTAAATGGGAAATCAAAAAACAATATCCGCTTCAAATCGGCCAGAAAAAAATCATCCACGCGTATCGGGTATCACTTTGCCTGATGTCAAAATGATTGGTATCGGCCTTAAAAAAATCCTGTATCGGTCGACCTGTAGTACACACCATTAATGTGTAAATGCTGTGATTTTTTTTTCCAATATAAACATTATGTGACATGATCCAAGCTTCCCCTATTCAATTTGTTGCTACAAAGCCCAGAAATGCAGCTTCCTCTTTACTGTCATCACCTGCTGCCCATCTTTCTCTTATTGTTCCAGATCTGCACACTCTTGCATAGTGACCCTTCTTTTTACACCGATTAATCAGTGCATCTCTGGCTGGGCACATATTTTTACTGTAAAAGGGAATCTATGGCTTTAATGACGTCCACGTTATCTAGATTTTCCTGCTTAAAGCAATTGGTCGCATCAGAGAAAAGGAGGCTGAATACCTTTGCACAGAGCAATTTTCATTTATTTGTAATGAATGTTTTACATCATGTAGGATATTCCTTCTACGTCACAATTGTATATTTTATGTTGGACTTTCACATAAGATTTAAATAAAATATTATTTTATGTTTGTGGATGTAATGTGACTAAATTTGGGAAAGTTTAGAAAAGGGCCACTGGAGGTGCTCCTCACGACTTACACGGCAGTGAAGGTCGAACAACGGCTTCCTTGGATCCATGCGTCACACTGCAGGAAGGTGCCGCCACCATCAGGAGCCGACAAATCGCAGGACAAGAAAGATCACACGCCAGGAATCATCGTCATCGACCTGAGCCACCGAGCTGGCTGTGAGGACAGCGGCCCACCACAAGTTTTGTTTTTTTTCCTTCTTGCTGACTGTTCCTTGTAATGCTTTTAAAAATGTTCCTCTGGGTTTGATGATATTGATTTGTTTGATTTGCAATTTTACAGTAGTATTGTCAGATTGTTGTTTTTTTTCCCCCGTTACTTTTTCTGCTTTTATTTTGTTTTATTATCAGTTTTGATTTAGGCATGAATGAAAATGTTTAGTTGTGTTCCTTCAGTTTTGCTTAAGCAATGTTAAAATTGATATTTGGAATTTCAAATGTTTTTCCTGACATGATTCGTATTTGTTCTCACTGCTTGATGAAAGAAATGGAGAAGTTTTCTCACATCAAAGATCACTGATTTATGCAATTTTTGTTTATTATGGAAGGACAGACCGGGATCTGATTGGCTCTATAGATCCTTTAAAATTAGCTAGTAATGGTAACTCCTAGATTCAACACAGGGTTTTCTGGCTCAGATTGGCCGAGAGCAGATCTCCCTGGGGTCTCACCAATTTTTACTACCCCTGTGGGTAGCGTTTTCTGGAGTTTCCCCGCCCACACTGAACCTCTCCTGCTTTTGCTCCTGGTTTGGTAAGTTTGAGGGTGGTGGATGGTTATCCATCGAAGTGGTGAGTGGAGGCTCGAGTAGGAGGGTTTTCAAGGTGGGGATAGGGTAGACGGATTCGACCTAAATTAGTATACAGGCTTAGCTTAAGTAGTCTAATATACTAAAATAATGTGCACATAGGGACCTAAAATAGGCCTTACTTAATTAGTTGAACCCTAAATTGTAGGTGAATGCTAAACCTTTGATCTTGTGTGTTAAAACTCCATGAAGCATTCAAGCTGATCTTTACTAAAAGTTCCAGCACACGTGATTTGTAACTGTTATGAGTCCTTGGTGTTGTATTTGCATATTTATGTGACGAGTTATCTTGTTATTCAATAAATACTGTTTCTCAATAAAAGTGCTGGAACTTCATCACTCCACCGTCTCCTTATTCAATAACTCTGGGAAGTCAGTAGTTGTTTAGAATTCCATCCACAGGGAGCTGAAGAGTTTCTAAGACAAAGTGTGTTAAAGCAATATCTTCCAAATGGCGTGATATTGGTTGTGAGAAGCACTGACTGAGTTTGCATCGAGTTTGCACCCTCTAGCTATCCTAGGGTGTGCTCCACTCATGACAATATGTGTCCTTATTTTATAACAGAATTGCTCAATTTAGTTAAATCGACACACACAAACTTCTTCTCTGTTTGGTCTGGGTACTGGGACCATACGTGCACACCAGTCAGTAGGCTGCTCTACTCTAGAGATTACCCCTCTCTTCTGTTTGAGCTAGTCCTTTTTTACTCTGAGTAACAGGGAAGAGTGACATGTTTTGGGGTTGACAGAGCAAATGGTTTAGCATCTGCTTAAAGATCTATTCTGTATTCACCCTCCATGCGATCTAAGCCGCTGAATAGTTTTGGGAACTGCTCTTCTACTGCTTCTACCCTGGCCACCAACCCAATTGCTACGCTTGCTGTGCGGCTAAGTAACCCTTGTGTCAGATCGGCTACTACATACACAGGCTGTACTGTAGTTGTGCTGGGAGTGCTCAGGTTAGCGGTAAACTTCCCTTTAACTGCTAGTGGAGACATACCTGCACCATACAATGTATATTTTGTGGGTTGCAGCTGTGGTGTCTGTAACAGAGAGACGTCATTTTTCCTGGCAACACGGTTACATCCGTTCCTGTGTCTATTTTGAGTAAATAGTCCAGATTGTTCACTTTTACTTCAGTGATCCAAGCTTCCTCCATTTCATCTGTTGCTACTGAGCCCAGAAATGCAACTTCTTCACCGTCATCACCTGCTGCCCATATTTCTCTTGTTCCAGATCTGCACACTATTGCATAGTGACCCTTCTTTTTACACTGATTACAAGGCATTTAATTATGTAATAAAACCATCTGCGGTTGCACTCCTTGTTACCTCTGGTTAAACTCAGCACGTTGAAAGCTAATGTTCCTTCTGACAACAACGTGCACATCCAGTTAGTATTTGGGAGTGTGGTACCCGCCTCATCATCGCATAGTTTCAGTGAAGGAATTATTTCCTATCCTTTGTCGCCCATTGTATATATCAGAGGGTTTCCCACTTTTTCAAAGTGGGAAAAAAGTCCCAATTCGACATTCATCAGATCCGGTGATGCTTTAAACATTACCAAACAGCATCTAGTGTGTGCCGTGCTTATAAAAGTTGTATAAATGTAGCAACAAATGGTGCTTTTCTCTTTAGACAGACGAGATGCTTCCTGACGCTCAAGTCAAGCATCAAAAAATAGGAACAGGCATATTGTGTAGGACCAATGATGTCAGACCAATGAAGCTTTGGACCAATAGTGTTCCTACCAAAGTTCAAATCAAACCTACGATCTTGCGTCTGACGCCCTGTCAGCAACACTGCACACCTTCAATCCTCTGACCCTTTGATTTGAAGCATATTTTTTGTTCCAATGCACATCTTAATGTATCTGAAAGCATGTTTAACCGTGCTCTAGTGTTATTGAGTTGGCTTAAAAAGTGTTGTGGTAATTTACTAACCACAACGTTCAAGTCTGGTCTGGTGCAAGTGGATAACTGAATTAACACATCTCTGAATCAGTGACGTGCAGTTAGGGGAGGCAAGTGAGGCCAGGCCTCCCTTGTCATCATGGAAAGAAAGAAAATATATAATAACATAGTATGAATTTTGATTAACTCAGTCATTTGTAATAAGTATTTTTTATCTAATTTCCTCATTTTTGTTCATATTCTCTTCAAAATCGCAGACTTTTCGCTATTTTTCATATAAATCCTTGGGGGCGCTTGATAGCGAAGCCGGTGAGGCCGCAGCGAGCTTGGCCTCCCCTGGGATTGCGCAATCCCATGTTAACTGCACTGGCTTCACTGAGCTGGGTCCATTCCGTGAATGCATCTTCCTGTCTCTAGATCATGAATTCAATTTTCAAACAGTTATGAACTGATTTTCCACAATTTAATATATGTGGATTACGAATTGTGTTTTGATCATCAAACTGTGTGCAGATAATAACATGTTTTTGTGCTGCTGGGCGATCATAAAAGCCAAAGCACTGGCTGTAGATGAGGCCGGCAGTTCCTTGGCCTCTCGGCAGGGGGCGCTACAGGAGCACCGCTCCTGATCCTAAAACTGTAGAGTGACAGCAAGTTATGGACGTTTTTTTAGCGAGTTTTGCTAAACAAGTAAAGCACTAAAAAGACTCTAAACATACAGCTGGAACAGGACTGATCAAGGAAGGCTTTTCTCCCTGGCAGTGATCTCCACTGAGGCTGAGAGAGTTTTAAATCTGAAGAAGATAAAGAGAACTTTTACCGGAAAATTACCGATATTTTTGTTCAGAAAGAGCGCCGCATGGACTTCAATTATAAGTAAAAGTAAGACAGCAATAATTATTCACGTTTTGTTTTCGTAATATAATGTGCGTAATGTGGGTTATAGTTTTTAAATGTGTTACAAATGCAGAATTCCATCATAACTCATAAACTGTTACCAATCAGATGACTAATAATTTAGTTTTATTTTTTTCATCAAAGAATCAATATTTTTCCATGTCTCTTGTTGAATTAATTTGGCTCAATCAGTCTCCTTCAGCACTTTGCAATGAGTCTACTCTGTAGAGTGTATTTTTTTTTTTTTTTTTTTTTTTTACAAACATACAGTTACATAGAACAATAGACAGGTGCTCTAATAACAAAAAGAATAAAGAAAATAATAAAAAGGAGTGTACTTACACTATTCTTTGAAAAATCTTTCAAAAATATCCGTGGATGTGGTGCTTTGTTTAGAATCAATTAATGTGAGGGATTTCATGTATTCTTTAAACTCAGACAAGAAACATTTGAAGTTGGGGGATGTTTTGGAATATTTACATTTGTGTATATGAAATTTACCATACAAAATGAATAGGTTTGTGATAAAAGTAGCATTACTGTCTCCATGGACAAAATACAATATTACACTTTTATAGTCAATTACAATGTTTGTTTTGAGTTTACACGTTATATATTGTTCAAGGCGAGTCCAAAAGTTGGTAGATTGGGTACAATGATAAAATAGATGAGATAAGGTTTCTGGCTCCATGTTACAAAAACTGCATTTATTTTCAATATCTGAAAATTTTGAAAAATATAAATTTGTCGGATATATAGTGTGTAAAATTTTGATGTGAATTTCTTTGATCTTATTGGATATACAGTACTTATAAGGTAATAACCAGGCCTTCTTCCAGTCAGTTTGCATAAAGATGTTATCCCAATATGCTTTTCCTCGTGGATTTATCCTTCTCTTTTCGTAAAAACAATTACGTACATGTTTGTTGTTGCATTTTGAGTCCGTTACATCAAGACCATTAATCATAAGAAGGGGTTTTATTCTAAGTGCGTCGTGGTACTGATAATGGCTCCGAATCAGAAGAGAAAGGCCACTAGGGATAGCCTTAGTTACGTAATTGAATTCTTTATATATGACAGGAAAGGATTTAAGTCTAAGGAAATTTTCATAACTAAGCATTATACCATGAGAATCAAAAAGGTTGCATACAAAAATTATATTTTTATCAACCCAGTTCTGTAAAAATATAGATTTTTTCCTGATAGTAATATCTTCATTATTCCAAATTAAGGTTTTGTGAGGAGAGAAATTGTGGGAGTAGCAGAGTTTCCATGCTAAGAGAGCCTGTTGGTGAAATTTGGATAGTTTTAAAGGTAATTTGGTAACACTGTAATTACAGGTGAGTATAAAATGCAGACCACCCAATTTTTAAAAAAATATTATTTGGAATAAAAAACCAAAATGAATCAGGGTTTTTGAGACATTCCTTAATCCACTTTATTTTAAAGGTGTTATTCAAGTCATTGAATTTTAATAATTCAAATCCTCCTTGTATCCTGGGTGCTGAGAGAATTTCATTCTTCAAAAGAGGTTTCTTATTTTTCCAGGTAAATTTGCTGAGAATTTTATTTATTTCTTTGGATGATGAATTTTCAACAAAAAGTGACAGGGCAGGATATACCAGTCTCGAAATGCCTTCGGCTTTAGATAGAAGAATTCTGCCAAAAATCGAAAGGTCACGTTGGAGCCACATATTCATGATATTTTGGGTTTTTCTAATTCTGGGGAGGAAATTAAGTTGTTGTCTGGAAGACAAATCTTTAGTGATGTCTATGCCTAAGTATTTCACTGTTTTCTTTACTTGAATATTACACATGTTTGTACAATCAGTATCATAAAGACACAAGAATTCACATTTGTTAATGTTGAGATATAAACCTGAAGCTTTAGAAAAATCAGTAAGCAATTGTAAAGCTTGTTCAATTTGAGATTTGTCTTTTAGAAATAGAGCTGTATCATCAGCTAATTGTGTAATTTTAAGTTCCTTTTGAAATATGGTTAAACCCTTTAAATTGTTATTATTTAAGATTTTAATGGAAAGGAGTTCTGCCGCAATTAAGAATAAAAAGGGCGAAATTGGGCATCCTTGACGGACGGAACGGTTAATTGTAAATCTTTTAGAGGTGGTGGGATAAATCATTATATTACTGTTAATGTCTTTGTATAACATTTTAACAATTGAGATAAAGTTTTCTCCGAATCCCATTAACTTCAATGTATTAAAAATAAAGGGGTGTTCTAACGTATCAAAAGCTTTGTAGAAATCTAGAAATACAATAACTGCTTGTGATTCCACATGATCCGAGTAGTCAAGTAAATCTAAGATTAATCTGATGTTATTACTGATGTGTCGGTTAGACATAAAGCCTGTTTGGCATTCACTTATTAAATCTCCAAGATTAGATTTTAAGCGCCTAGAATAAACCATTGCAAATAATTTATAATCTACATTCAGGAGTGTGATGGGTCTCCAATTTTCTATATATAGGGGGTCTTTGTTGGGTTTTGGAATTAGGCTAATTAGACCTTGTTTCATTGTTGAAGTCATTACATTATTTTCAGTGCATTCCTTATATAAATTCAAAAGTGGGATTTCAATAACATCCCAAAAAAATTTATAAAATTCAGCGGATAAACCATCAATTCCTGGTGATTTCCCGGTCTTCATATGTTTCAAAGCTTCATAAAGTTCTAGACTGGAGATAGGGTTTTCACAATGTTGTTTAAATTCTTCTTTGATCTTTGGGATAGAGTCCTTAATACTATCTAAGAATTTCTCACAATGTTCTGGTTCATATTTAGATTTGTACAAGTCCTCATAGAAAGCACAGATATGTTCTGCTATGTCTTTGGGATTGGTGTTTAATTTATTGTCTATTTTCAGTGCCGAAATGTTAGATCTTTTTTGATTGCGTTTTTCGAGAGCAAAAAAATAACTAGAGTTTCTCTCACCATGTTCCAACCATTTAGCCCTAGAGCGAATAAATGCACCTTTAGCAGCTTTGGTATATAAATTGTCAATTTCACCCTGGAGCTGTAACAATCTGATTTGTTCCTCTTCTGACAGATTTTTTTTTATTCAGAAAGGTTTTCAACTCTTCCATAATTTCCTTTTCTTTTTTGTCTTTGGCTTTTTTGATATTTTTACTGCAGAAGATGGCAGTTTCTCTAATTTTAAATTTAAAGTATTCCCATTTCTGGATATGGTTCATGTCATTTTTAGGAAATATCTGTGAAGCTATCAATTTAACTGAGTCTTGAAAATCTTTATTTTGAAGCAGGTTATTATTTAATTTCCAGTATCCCCTTAAATTTTTGCTGTTCTCTTTAGAACCATTTAAATGTATTGAGATAAGTTTGTGATCAGATAAAGGCGCGTAAGAGTGATTCATTTCTGAAATATATTCTAAGCATGAAGAGGAGGTTAGCCATAAATCAATTCTGGATTGTGAAGTTCCTCTAGTATTAGACCAGGTAAATTCAGAGCAATCTGGATAAAAGAAACGCCATACATCTATTATTGATAACTCTTGGTTCATAAAATGTGTGGCTTTGAAACGAAAGTTTTGGGAAACTCTCTCTGGAATCCTGTCTATCCGATCATCTGGAGCATCATTAAAATCTCCACCAATGATCAGGAGTGCCTCTTTATTTTTTATTCGTAATTCCCTTATTTTGGATGTGATTTCTGTAAACATAGTTCTGGCATGAGTGGTTTCATTGTGACCGTATACATTACATATTATAGAAAGGGTATTGTCCAGTTTGAATAAGATGATACACCACCTACCATTATTAGAGTTGTACATTTCTAAAATATCACCTGTAAACCTATTAAATAGAAATGCAACGGCAGCAGAATTATGTGTAGCATGACAAAAGTGTGCTTGATCTCCCCATTGGTTTTTCCAAAATTTATAGCCTGAGTCGCATGAATGTGTTTCTTGTAAGAGGATAATATTAGCATTTGTTTTTCGAAGAAAAAGGAATATTGCTTTTCTCTTTATATGGTTTCTCAATCCACGAACATTAGGTGAAACTATCTTCAATGTGTTAAAATTAAAAACATCCATTCCAGTGAAGAAAAAATAAAAAAATAAAAATATTTAAGAGCACAATGTCTGAAGAACAAAAAAAAGATAATGTAAGCCCTGAAAAAAAGGGCTTGCTAGTGCAAAGGCTTCGAGGTGTGAACTCTGAAGTTTAAACTCTGAAGTTTAGGCACCATTAATCAGTTTAACTATGTTATGCAAGTAAAACTGGAATGCATTGCATAAAATGTTTTTGAACAGTTAACAATTAAAGAAGATGTCAACAAACATTTTGACTTTTTCTTCCTCTCCCCCCCGACTCCTCCACAATAGAAAAACAGAGCAAAACAATCAGTTCTATAAGTGAGGAGGAAACGACAGACCCATGGGTGTCACGCTAGACATCTTTTAAAGAGTCAGCAGTGATTCTCTTTCCCTCGATGATCACATCAGGACCACGCCATGCTGTCTTCTTTCCATCTTTGCGAGCTTTTTCAATAAGTGGCCAAAGTTTATTGCGTCGCTGTTTTTCACCATAGGTCAAGTCCTCCGTAATTCGCAGCTTTTTCTCTTTCATCACGGCGGCGGTCAAGGAGGATTTCCATATTTTCTGCCTGAAGGTGCGCATGGTGAATTGGATTATCACAGGACGAGGACTTCTGTCATCTCTGGGACGTCCAACTCTGTGAATCGTGTCGACGAGAAATCCCAGCTTGCTCATTTCTTCTGGAGCCATCTGCCCAAAAATTTGGAAGACCTGATTCCTTAGATCCTCCATGGATTCATTGGTGGATTCCGGTAGGTTGAAAAGTTTTAGATTCCAGCGTCGGCTGTAACGCTCTGCTTCTTCAATCTTTTCATCTTGTTCACTGAGCCGGTGGTTCATCATTTGTAGCTTGTCATTATTTATCTTTGTTATGTGTTTGATTCCTTCCATGTTTTCTTTGATAGCTACTATCTCTTCAGTGTTATTGCTGATTTTTTGTTCGAGAGATATGAACCTGCTTGTTAACTGTTGAATAGCTCTCAGTATGTCTGCATTGGAAACCTCATCGTTGTCTTTCGAGCATGCTTTCTTGTAGACAGGACTTGAGAGAGGAGTATCAGGTAAAGGGGAGCATAAGCTGAGCGGAGAATCATCACTCCAGTCCATCAAAATGTTCCCTTTTTTTTCTTTACGTTTCGTCATGTTGCTAGTGTTAGTCTTTGGCTAGTTAGCTCGGGGTAAGTAGAAGAGGTCGAAAAAAGTAAAAGAAAAGGCTTCTCAGCATCGATAACGGGCTAGACTTTAGTTCTCTTATTGTCTTTTCGTTCACATACCAGTTCTTGAAAGTGATATTCCGTTAAGTTTACCGCAGTTTATAGGTAAGTGGTGCACAAAACTCGGAGGAGCTCACAGCGAAGCGTGTGTGCAGGCTGCCATCTTGGCCACCACTCCCTATGTAGAGTGTAAGGTAAGCGTACCCATTAAGCCCACCAAAATCTAAGTTTACATATTTTTCATAGACACTAAGATGGTTTATAAAGATGATCATTTGTTAAAATGATGGATTAATCTCTCATTTGAAAGTGTATTCATTTACTTATCCATATTTTAAATAACAAATTAAAGAAATGTTATGAATAAAGTCAAAAGTCTGACATGGGCTTAAATGGTACCGTGGTACCATTTAAGCCCATGTGTGTTCCAAATAAGCCCACAACCACATTTGTTTACACAAATATAAACATTTATTTTATTTTTTTGGTAGTAAACACATATTTATTCAATAACATGTTATACATCTTATACACAATTTAATTTTTAAATTGCATTTAATGTTTGGCTTGTAACAATGGACCACCACAAACATGATTAAGTAGGCCTAAAACTAAATTTCATCGGTTTCAGTATTTACCATTTCACTTAACGTTTCATTTAATATTGACAAAATAAAAAATGTATTTATTTTAAAGTAGAAAATGACATAACACCAACAATATCTTTGAAACACACATGAAATAGACCAACATTGTAAACAGGTTACTGATCGGCCACTTTCATTTCTTTTAGCTTTCTTTTGTAAAGACTTTCAATTGCTTCGTGATTTTCGAGACGAAAAGGGCCAGCACCCTTCAGCTTTGCTTGGCAAAGAATGATTTTCCTTTCCACATCTTCCACCTTCTCCCGTAAGGGAAGGTTGTAGGTGTTGTTTGGGCCTCTGTCAAGGAATGTCAAGCCATCTTTAGATCATATTACAACATTCATTCTGTTCTTAATTTGCCTATTTAGATTAGCCTAACACCTTGTTTACAGCCTACCTGAAGACACTCCGAAATCTCCTTCTCTACTCCTGAACTGAGGAAGGTTGTGCATCCCTGATGAGCCTCAAGACTAACTTTCTCCTTTAATCTTTCTCTCAAAGACTTCCTGTCCACTCCATCTTGCTAAGAGAGACAAGTTCTTAATTGTGCCCTCATGGTAAAGGTGACATGCCTCGATGATTTTAGGACAGTTGCTGTAATTTTTCCTTTTTGTTGTAATTTTTGTTGTAATTACCGTGAAATTGTTATGCAAAATTAACGTACATAACAATTATTCTGGGCAGTGTGTGATCTGTGATGTACTTGTGTTAATGAAGTTAGTAAGGTATGAGAAAATCAAACACAGGATTACAGTAAAAAGCTATCAAACCTCAAAATGTCATTATTTTCTATTGAAACACATGAGATGGGCTTAAATGGAACACACTGGGCTTAAATGGTTCTACACTGACTACCAGGGAAATAAAGCTAATATGCTGTTACCAAAATGCAAGAAATGTATACAGAAATGCCTGTAGCCTAAATAAGCTTTAAAACTTGCCATTATAGTTATCCCTCTTTTGCCAAACTTTCTGAATTAACAAGGAATTCTTATTCAAAGTTAGCTTACGCTAGCTGTTTTTTGGGTCACTGTACCATTTAAGCACACCTTGGAAAAAAGGCATTTTTTGAAAATATTTCACCCATCCAAACCCTTATTTGTGTTTTAATTTGAAGATTTATGTAAAATGAATCAGATAACATTTAGTGTGTATACTCAAAATGTTTAATCCTTAAGCAGTGTATCTATCAGTAGATCTACATGTATTGACTAATGATTAGCACGCTACGCTAACTAGCATGACTCATCTTTCCACATAAAACCAAATAGTAAAATATGACAAAGAATTACCTGTTTACACACAAAAATCAAACCAATAATCTCCCAATTTACATAATATGAATGTACTTACCAAGTCAGTGGCTGAAAATAGCTGAAAAGAGGCTCTTTCTGAGGGGTCCGAAAACACCAATGTTTTGAAGCGACTTTATCTGAGCCTCCTTGAGACTGCACGGATGTAGGCGGGCCTTATTTAATATTGACAAATGTGATTGGTGCCAAATAAAAACTGTGTTTTTACACTTTTGTGTGATTGGACAAAATAATGAATAGCATTAGACAGGGCCCCTCTTTTTTTAAATTGACTTCAAATTGGCAAATGGGCTTAAATGGTGCCTGGGCTTAATGGGTACGCTTACCTTATGTATTTGTAAATCTGACTCTGGTGACGTCAGTGCCTCACCAGCTATGAACCCTACCGCACGTCACTGATTTTATATATATATATATATATATATATATATATATATATATATATATATATATATATATATATATATAATATCAAAAAGTTAGTTAGATTAATTTGGGCAAATAGAAACCTATCAATCAGAACATGTGTGGTAGAAAACAGATGAGGCTTGGATAGCACTTTTAAAGAGGTTAGGATCACTGGTAGTTTCCCTTTAAAGAACACAACAAATCCTAAAAAATTAGAAGGCACATGTGATATATAATATACATAATTATGCCTTTACATGTCACCCCAAACCCTTCAACTGTAGCTCTGACTATACGTTTACTAATGTTGTGCAGGACGGTGAACTACCTATTCATTTTCAAGCATATTTCAGTCTGCAACAAGTGTTCCTCCTCTACTGTATCTAACTTTATCCATCTTCTTATCAATTCTGAATAGATTCCCTGTCCCTGCTGAAGAAAAGCATCCCCATGGTATGATGCTTGCATCATACCATGGGGTATGATGCAAGCATCATACCATGGGGTATGATGCAAGTTAAAGGAGCTCTAAATACAGCAGATCTCTATTTGAAAACAAATCCTGCTAAATATCCACACTAATATAGAATGGGTAATGTTAGAAACAAAAGGATGTCACATCAATTGATCAAAATGATAAACCCATAGGGGGAAAAATTTAAAGTCACAGGAAAGTGAGACTGAAAAAGTGATGCAGCGTTCTGTGGAATATATTAACTTTGATTCATTTTTTAGTACACATTTATGAAGGTATAACATGCTTTTATTGTGCAATATATTTGCTTTGAGGTCTGTCTGTTTATCAGAAGAAGAGAATGTGAATAGGTTCTGTGTATGAGTATCAAGAGAACTTTCAAGGCCAGTCCGAGGCAGTGGGAAAGAACAGAAACTCCAGTTCACATGCAGCTGGAGAAAATAATGAGGGAAGATAGTTATTAGGGAGTAAGATAGCGATAGGATGTGTGCGTCATTCATTGTGTGACTTTGTATAATCTATGTTCTAACTTTAATAAAAACCAACCTGAGCGGGAGAGAGACGAGAGTTGTTGCCCGGAATCGGCAGGTGTACCATCTCTCCCCTTTGCAAAGGTGAAACTGAAATTCTGCGTCCATGGCTGAGTTATTATTTTAAAGTCCTGCACAACAAATTAACGAACCCGGGGAAGCAGACGCCTTCAACAGTTCTGGTCCGGTTTGCTGAAATGTCAGTGCAGCAACTCAAAATGGTACTTAATGGTTTGTGTGGGCCCTAGGTGCTTCAATGCATGCCTGACAACGTTGGGGGGATGCTCCTTAGGAGATGATAGATGGTGTACCGGGGTATCACCCCCCCAATCCAAACCAATACATCAGTGAGCTCCGGGACAATTGGTGGTGCAACCTGGTGGCGTCAGATGGACCTAAAGATGATGTACCAGAGATATTCTGTTGGATTTAGGTTAGAAGTATTGAGGCCGGTCAGTGGTATCAATTAATTTATCATCCAGGAACTGCCTGTACACTCTTGCCACATTAGGCCAGGCTTTATTGTGCACCAAGAGGAACCAGGGACCCACTGCACCAGCAAAGGGTCTAACAATGGGCCTAAGGAAGTCATCTCGACAGCCAGAGGCAGTAAGAGGCACGTATTGATGTGCCACCATAGTGGCACTGGTATTGACTCATGCTACCAGTAGTAACCCTGGCCCTTGTCAAACGCAAAACTATGGAAAAGCAGTCAGAAAGAATGAAGAGGGCGAAAAAATCTCTGTGGCCTCCACCTGAAAAACCATTCCTCTTTTTGGGTTTTAATGTCATTGAACACCAGAACAGCTGATCACTGATTAACTACTGAAATCACCACATCAGTAATCCACACATTTAATTGACTTGATATGACTGAAACTCTAATTAAAAAGTGTTAATGTCTTCTGTTTTTATTTTTTTTAGCAGGGTATAGTTTTTAGTTCTTTCATTTTACCATAGAAAATAAATGCAGCACAAAAAATCCAAAAGAACCCAACAGGTCTGTGATTTTTATGCGTAGGTCTTAAAGGTTTAAATCCAGTCAGACATTTGCATTCTTTGTTTGTTTTTAGACCCGAGGGGAATGAAAAATAAAAAACCTTGTCACAGTTGATTTTCTTAACTGATAAAAATCAGTGACTGTATTGGTGTGTGAGTGATGGGTAACGGCTGTCTGTATGTGTGTGTGTGCTGGTGGGGGCTAACTGTCTGACACCTGCAGCTCTTCATACTCAAAATGCAAATCCAGGCTCACCCCACCCACACCGTGACCCCTCCTTCGATCCCAGAGATCTGGGGTTACCGGCCAACGACTTTAACCAATCTAGATCAGATTTAGATTATAGCCCAAGGCTGACGACATAAAACAGCATCAACATGTTGCTGAGAAAATAATACCGGCTAAATTTCCCTCTGATATTATTTCCAGATCTTGTCAGTTGATATAGCTGGTAACTCTACCTTGCTTTGAGTCGGTAACAATAACATGTTTTTAAATCCTTTAATAAAGACAAGTGATTAAATTGCAAATACTAGCTTATATGATTCTATGTAGACACAAATACAAACCCAGTGGATATGATTATGCTTTCACAACTTTACTCCAACTTTAAGTAAAAAAAAAATCCTTCATGTGTAGAAAAGGGTGGTGACTCAGAACAAACATGCCAAAAAATAAATACATTTTTAAGTCATTTAACTAAGCAAAGTGTTAAAGCTCCATGTATCAAGTTGCAGGTGCTGAACTCCTAACCAGCAGCTCTATAGCGGTGAGGCCGGCAGTTCCTTGGCCTCTCGGCAGGGGGCGCTCAAGGGGCGCCGCTCCTGATCCTAAAACTGTAGAGTGACAGCAAGTTATGGATGTTTTATTAGCGAGTTTTGCTAAACAAGTAAAGCACTAAAAAGACTCTAAACATACAGCTGGAACGGGACTGATCAAGGAAGGCTTTCCTCCCTGGCAGTGATCTCCATTGACACTGAGAGACTTTTAAAACTGAAGAAGATAAAGAGAACTTTTAAAATGACCGATATTTTTGTTCAGAAAGAGCTCCGCATGGACTTCATTTATAAGTAGAGGTAAGACAGCGATAATTATTCATGTTTTGTTTTTGTAATTAAATGTGTGTAATGGGGTTATAGTTTTTTAATGTGTTACAAATGCAGAAATCCATCAGAACTCATAAACTGTTACCATAATTTAGTTTTATTTTTTTCATCAAAGAATCAATATTTTTCCATGTCTCTTGGTGAATTGATTTGGCTCAATCAGTCTCCTTCAGCACTTTGCAATGAGTCTACTCTGTAGAGTGTATATATTTGTAAATCTGACTCTGGTGACGTCACTGCTCCCAGCATACCACAAAAATGGCAGAACAGGATAGATTTAAAGAGATTTGCTCTCAGATGGACCTCAGAACAGGGTTAAAATGAGGGAATGGGGGGTGAAATTAATAAGGAATTCTGACCAAGGCATTGCAGTTCCACTTTATATGGACCACAACTCATTGATGCAGCTAAAAAGCACGATGTGTCCCCTTTAATAAAAGTGTACCATAAGTCTAGCCGGCTTACTAAACTAATGATCACATTATGACCAAAGAATGAGTGAATTGAAAGAGCAGGAACATTGTTGAAAAATTAACAACATTAAACTCCTCTTATCTCTGTCAGCTTCTGCAATGTGATAACAACAAGCAGTTTTCACACTTCTCAAATGATGTATAAAGAAAAACAGTTGCTTTTATAGCACACAATCCTTATTTTTATGATTATGTCTCTATAGTGCTACAGTGCAAATTCAGTATTCAGTTTTTGAACTGCTGCAGTTTTTTGGTGAAAATGGGGGGGAGGTGGGAGGATGAATTATAAGGCATTCTCCCTCGTCCACTTGTGTGAAAAAAATACATTAGGTATTCTTGGATCACAGGAGATGTTTTATTTTAAAGTGTATCTCCCCCCGATTTAAGGGCATAACACCACAACCAGACACTTTTGGGAAAAGAAACGCCACCAAAGTGGTAGATTCAAAGAGAGGGATGGGGGTTTTAAGCAGTGCTGAGTACTGCGAAAGTCCGGACGAAGGAAAACTGTGTTTCATTTCCAACATGAGACCCACAACTGAGAGGAGGTCCTCAATATTACACAGTGGTGCTCCAGGAAAAACCGCATCCAGAACACCAGCAAGACCAAGGAGTTCATCGTGGACTACAGGAGGTCCAGGAAGACTGAACACGCTCCTCTCTTAATATACGGGGAGGTGGTGGAGCGTGTGTTGAAGGTCCAACAACAGCTCTTCTTTCTCAGGCAACTGAAACGCATTGGACTTTCTGCTCATAAGCCTTTATAGAGCCAGGAGTGAAAGCACTGAGCATGACAGTGTGGGAGGGCAGCTGCACTGCATTAAATGCGGGTGGTGTAGCTGATTAATTGATCAATTATTGAATAAAAGGCTCCTTTTTGTTGCATTTAATTTTTGGCCCTGTGTTTATTTCACTGCGTCATTATGCTGAAAAAAAAAATCCTGGTGATGACCCTGGTAGTGTCTTGCCTAAAGACACTAAGACGGTCAGACGAGGGATTGAACCGACAACCTGCCAGCTCCCGCCCTATGGGAGGCCTCAACAATTGTGTTTTTAAAAATGTACACAAATACACTTAAAATGTTTATTTTTGAACAGCTGCTAGGTTATTATGCGTCCGCATGATGCCAAAATGATTTCATTCAAATATCAGCACTTAAGATATCCCTTAACAGACATTTGAAAACCCACTTTCCATATATTACGGCGATAGAGAAGTACTTGCTTAAATTTATCACAGTTTTCGAGATACTTTGCTCAGTAAGTGTGAAGATGTTTTCCTGCATTTGGAAAAAACAAAAGGTATGAACCTGATTCTTTGTGTGATCTGCTGATTTGACTTAATGCACTAAGATGATTTTTACTCAATTTGATCGTAATTTAGTTTGACTTGTTGCTACTAATTTGTGAAAAGGTAACACTATCAAATTTAAATATCTGTTTTTGCAACTTTTTAACAGAAAAGCCCTCCAGGGGATGTACGCTCTGGAGATGGTGATAACTCAAGTCTGCAGAAGAGGTAAAGTTTTATAACAATCCTAACTTGTTTCCACATAGTTTTAATTTATCAGACTTTATTTTCCTGTAACAAATGACTTGGACACCCACAAATTTGACATTTTCTGCTTATTTTTCTGATATCAGGCTACAGAGAGAGGCATGGTCTCCCATTTCCACCACAACCCCTGATACCAGCGAGGCTCTCAGGACTAGAAAAACCTCCTTCTGGCAACGCTGGTCTCTTCATAACAAGGTATGTATAGCAGAGCTGATCATTTTAATTAATAAGCAGCAAAGAAAAGTGGTTGTAATTTGTGAGTGTCAGCACAGTCTGAGCTCATCTGTGTGGATTTAGAAGAAAAAGCAGACCCATCTCCCACAAAATGTGGACAGGGTCACAATCCTGTCACCCTCTGTGACAGAAAGGAGGTAAAACAGCAGTTTTCATCAACAGCAGTTTTATATTTTATTATTTTATGTAGGAAAAACTCCCTAATTCCCTCCTCCCACTCTAACAAACTACCGTCTAAATGCAGCTGTTGGTTTTACATGTAAAGTTTGTGGCACTTCAATGCAAAATTTGGAGAAACCGTAGGTGGTATGAAAATAGTGTCTTCAATTTTAAAACAATATGATAGATTTCTCTAAAAACAGAAAGTTAAACTGTGTTTCTACATGAAAGTATGACAACATAGTGAAGCCTAAAAAATAGTGAATTTTAATTTCTATGTCTTTAATGGGGCATAGAATTGTATTATATCTGTAATTGTTGCTATGGGAGGCCCCAACAATTGTGTTTTTAAAAATGTACACAAATACACTTAAAATGTTTATTTTTGAACAGCTGCTAGGTTATATGCGTCCGCATGATGTCAAAATGATTTCATTCAAATATCAGCACTTAAGATATCCCTTAGCAGACATTTGAAAACCCACTTTCCATATATTACGGCGATAGAGAAGTACTTGCTTAAATTTATCACAGTTTTTGAGATACTTTGCTCAGTAAGTGTGAAGATGTTTTCCTGCATTTGGAAAAAACAAAAGGTATGAACCTGATTCTTTGTGTAATCTGCTGATTTGACTTAATGCACTAAGATGATTTCCACTCAATTTGATCGTAATTTAGTTTGACTTGTGCTACTAATTTGTGAAAAGGTAACATTATCAAACTTAAATATCTGCTTTTACAACTTTTTAACAGAAAAGCCCTCCAGGGGATGTACGCTCTGGAGATGGTGATAACGCAAGTCTGCAGAAGAGGTAAAGTTTTATAACAATCCTAACTTGTTTCCACATAGTTTTAATTTATCAGACTTTATTTTCCTGTAACAAATGACTTGGACACCCACAAATTTGACATTTTCTGCTTATTTTTCTGATATCAGGCTACAGAGAGAGGCATGGTCTCCCATTTCCACCACAACCCCTGATACCAGCGAGGCTCCCAGGACTAGAAAAACCTCCTTCTGGCAACGCTGGTCTCTTCATAACAAGGTATGTATAACAGAGCTGATCATTTTAATTAATAAGCAGCAAAGAAAAGTGGTTGTAATTTGTGAGTGTCAGCACAGTCTGAGCTGTTCTGTGTGGATTTAGAAGAAAAAGCAGACCCATCTCCCACAAAATGTGGACGGGGTCACAATCCTGTCACCCTCTGTGACAGAAAGGAGGTAAAACAGCAGTTTTCATCAACAGCAGTTTTATATTTTATCATTTTATGTAGGAAAAACTCCCTAATTCCCTCCTCCCACTCTAACAAACTACCGTCTAAATGCAGCTGTTGGTTTTACATGTAAAGTTTGTGGCACTTCAATGCAAAATTTGGAGAAACCGTAGGTGGTATGAAAATAGTGTCTTCAATTTTAAAACAATATGATGGATTTCTCTAAAAACAGAAAGTTCAACTGTGTTTCTACATGAAAGTATGACAACATAGTAAAGCCTGAAAAATAGTGAATTTTAATTTCTATGTCTTTAATGGGGCATAGAATTGTATTATATCTCTAATTGTTGCTATGGGAGGCCCCAACAATTGTTTTTAAAAATGTACACAAATACACTTAAAATGTTTATTTTTGAACAGCATTGCTAAGTTATCATTTTTAACTTGTTGCTACTTATTTGTGAAAAGGCAACATTATCAAACTTAAATATCTGTTTTTACAACTTTTAAACAGATAAGCCCTCAAAGTGATGTACGCTCTGGGAATGGCGATAACTTAAGTCTTCAGAAGAGGTAAAGTTTTATAACAATCATTTGTTTCCACATGGTTTTAATTATTTTTTTTCCCCTGCCACAAATGACTTGGACATCCAAAACCTGACATTTTCTGCTTATCTTGCTGATATCAGCCAGCAGACAGAAGCACCCTCTCCTTCTACCATCACAACCAGCGAGGCTCCTAGAACTAGAAAAACCTCCTTCTGGAATTGTTGGCGTCTTCTTAACAAGGTATGTATAGCAGAGATGATTATTTTAATAAATAAGCAGCAAAGAAAAGGGGTTGCAATTTTTAAATCTCAGCATGGTCTGACTGATTTCGTCTGTGTATACTTAAAAGAAAAAGCAGAGCCATCTCCAACAAGATGTGGACGCGGTCACAATCCATTCACCCTCAGTGACAGAAATGAGGTAAATTAAAACTTCATCAACTGCAGTTTAATATTCTATCATCTATTTTTAAGTTGTCGTTATAGAGGTGTATGCCAGCACAGAATTAATTTTCTTTTTCTCTTTATTTTACAGTTGTTGCACAAGTGAGAAGTCTCAGGGAGAAGAGACTGGTGTCGAGTTCAGGGCCTCACCTGTTCTTGACAGTCCTGTCTCTGCTCACCATGAGCCGCATCTCCAAGCAGTCCACCAATGCTCCACCACGTATGAGTTTCTTTACATTAGACTTTTTAGAGGTCAACCCTGTTTCAGTCATTACAAAGTAAAATATAAATATACAAATACAGATGTGAGATTGTTTTGCCCCAGGAATCATTGGTTACTTGTTTAGTTTTTTCTCCACTTGTCCTCAAATTAAACTAATAACTGTCTTGTGGACAGTCTTAATTTTTTGTGTCTTCTTCATAGTATACAATGCACTGGTGATTTTGGGGATGTCGAAGATGGAGGACTGGATGGTTCTCCTGCATCTTCCAGAGAAGGAGACTCCCACACTGGCCAGAACAGCAGAGTGGAAGAGACTGTCTTGTCCTCTACTGCCACAGCACAGATGTGAGTTATTATTTGGAGCTCAATAATATTTATATTTTATAGTTTTTCCAAGTTTCAAATGAAAAGTCATGTTGATCTGTTTTTGTGTGGTGATTTTTGTGTTGCTTCATTACCAGCATAAACAACCAAGAGGACTGCAAAGAAAGCGAGGCTGATGTCCAAGACAACATCCAACCTGCGTCTGAAAGTCAAGACAAGACTCTGGAGAAAGATTGGTATGAAAACTGTCTAGTCTGGATTCAGGATGTTTGAATAGAATCATGCATATGCACTTACACACTTAGTATTTTTTTTTCTATTTTTCTGTTGACAATTTCTCTGTTTCAACACTCAACATATATTTGACCTCCCTTAACTATCACAAAATAGTCTGCTGCAGAATTAAAAACTAGGTACTTGGCATATTATGGTCTGCATGTTTACGTATTAAGAATGTTGTGTAATTACAGACGTCTGAATGTATTTGCGTTCTCTTTCCAGCCCTTGAAGAGCTAACGCACCTGCCATCAGGGCTTGCAAAATGAGTCACATTTCTTTAACTTTTCCACATATAGTCACATTACAACCAAAAATACAAATACATTTTATTGGAGTCTTATGTGAAAGACAAAGTGGTATACAACTGTGATGTAGCAAGAAACTAATACATGGTCTCTTTTTTTAACAAATAAAAAACTGAAAAGAGCAACGTGCAAAAGTATTCAGCACCCCCAGTAAATATTTCTTGGAACCGCGTTGTGCTGTAATTACAGCTGCAAGTCTCTGCCAGTTTTCCACGTCTTGTGACTGAAATTTTTGGCCATTCTTCTTTGCAAATCAGTTCAAGCACAGTCAGATTAGATGTAGAGCGTTTGTGAATAGCAGTTTTCAGACCTTATCAGATCCAAAGATTCTTGATTCGGTTTAAGTGAGAGGTCGACCGATACAGGTTTTTAAGGCAGATACTGATTATTTTGACAACATGCAAATCGGTACCCGATACGTGAAAAGTAAAAATAATACAATTGAAAATGTTGAGTACAACACAAAGTATCCATCTTTTAATAATAATATTATTAATAAACATAAAAACACTTTTGACATTTTCTTTAATTTCATAGTAACATCTACCCAATTATATTTAATTACTCAAATGCAGACTTTGGTGAATTAAAATCTGCTATTAATTTCATTATTAAAATTGGCTGATTACAGCAAGTGTTTTCAAAGAACTGACCCAAATACTGTTCTTATACTGCTAGACCAAAAAAAGTTAAATTTTTTATTGTTAAAGAGTCAAATTAAATTATTAAAAATAATCTATAAACTTGGTGAATACAACAATTGAGCAAAACCCTTTTTTAAATTTTGGATCTAAAATAATTTACACGTTAATTTTCTACAAAATATCTGACATTTAAAATAGTTATATTTTGCTGAGCAGGTAAAACATTAATGTGATCGTTTTGGTTTTAAAAAACAATTGTGTTCATTTTTCGTTCCTTTGACTTGACAATTTTGGCCCATGTACCTAAAAGTTAGGACACCCCTGCTGTAGAGGCAACTGCAGTAAATGGATGAAAACTCATTTTACATGTCAGACATGTATGAAAAAGGGTGAAATAAAAAGCTTCTAACTTGTGCAAAGCTCCTTTTAAAAAACACAAAACATTAACGATGGCTAGCAAACAATATAGAACATTTAAAATATAACAATAAAAATAAACACTTAATTGTTTGTGCACTTCATGTAGCAGCACAAGGCCTATGTAGTGCAAATTACGTTCCCGAGAAATGTTCTGTTTGACTTATATATTAAACGTATTTGCTCTACTTAAAAAAATGACCATGTTTTACTATCCTATCCATTCTGCTTCAACTGGCCTGAAGGAAACTGTCAAAGACACCGTCTTACTTCAACTAGCTTTGTGACTCTCAAACTAAACTTAATAACAGCGACAAAAGATTTTCTTGTTGTGGGGAGGAGGAGGAAACCTCCTAGACTGACCACTGCTAAACATTATTTTCTGCAAAGTTAAATGCTTCAAGTGTTGTGATTATTTTTATGTGCATACATGGCTTCATATCAACGAGCACTAACACAGCGGTGGCAGGTGGCCAGCTGGAGATCAGACATGTTTTTTTTAGACAGTGGGATGGAGTTTTATACCGACTTTAGCAGCTTAACCACCATTTACAAACCAGCATTGACCTGCGAGTTTCATTGAGTGGAAGTAAAAACCCTGCTCCGTTCTCAGTAAAACAGCTGTTCCCACCCGCTCACAGGGACTGACATTCAAAGGGCAAATACCGCTAAATTGTCAATCAGTCTGACATTAGCAGGCGCTCTCTGACAGGGAGGCAGCGGCAACGTATGCGCGTCACGGGACGTCAAAGCATGGTGGCTGAATGCGCCAATGGATCGGCCAATGCATGCAGTGTATCGTCACATCCCGATACAACAGAAAACACAAATATTGTATTTTTGACTGTCTGATTTAGTATTTGCCCTTTGAATGTCTGCCTCGGTCACTGTGAGCGGGAGGGAACAGCGGTTTCACTGAGAATGGAGCAGGGTTTTTACTTCCATTTTCACTCACAGAAACTCGCGTGTCAATGTTGGCTTTTAAATGGTGGTTGAGCTGTTTAAAGTCGGTATAAAACTCCATCCCACTGTCTAAAAAAACATGTTTGTTTCCAGCTGGCCACCGCTGTGTTAGTGCTCGTTGCCATGAAGAGTCGGCGTGTACACGCATGAAAACAATGACAACGCTTATAGCATTTAACTTTGTAGAAAATAATGTTGAGCGGTGGCCTTTTTCTTCCTCCTCGTCCCCACAACAAGAAGTTCTTTTCTCGCTGTCATTAAGTTTAGTTTAAGAGTCCCAACGCTATTTGAAGTAAGACGTGTTGGAGCAGGAAAGATGTGACAGAGTGGTGTAGATTGGCTACGAGCGCTCTTTCTGTGTGCGTATGTGAGCGTCTTTCTCTGTGTGTTCATCTTTGACAGTTTCCTTCAGGCCAGTTAGAGCAGAATGGATTGGATAATAAAACATGGACATTTTTTAAGTAGAAAAAATAAGTTTAATATATAAATCAAACAGAAGATGTTTTCTCCGCCTGTTAGCCAGAGCTTCCTACACCTGCTAGCCAGAGCTTCCTACACCTACTAGCCAGAGCTTCCCACGCCTGCTAGCCAGAGCTTCCCACGCCTGCTAGCCAGAGCCTCCTACGCCTGTTAGCCAGAGCCTCCTACGCCTGCTAGCCAGAGCCTCCTACGCCTGCTAGCCAGAACCTCATACGCCTGCTAGCCAGAGCCTCCTACACCTGTTAGCCAGAGCTTCCTACACCTGCTAGCCAGAGCTTCCTGCACCTGCTAGCCAGAGCCTCCTACGCCTGCTAGCCAGAGCCTCCTACGCCTGTTAGCCAGAGCCTCCTACGCCTGCTAGCCAGAGCCTCCTACACCTGCTAGTCAGAGCTTCCCACACCCGCTACCCAGAGCTTCCCATGCCTGCTAGCCACAGCTTCCCAAGCCCGCTAGCCAGAGCCTCCTACGCCTGCTAGCCAGAACCTCATACGCCTGCTAGCCAGAGCCTCCTACACCTGTTAGCCAGAGCTTCCTACACCTGCTAGCCAGAGCTTCCTACACCTGCTAGCCAGAGCTTCCCACGCCTGCTAGCCAGAGCCTCCTACGCCTGTTAGCCAGAGCCTCCTACGCCTGCTAGCCAGAGCCTCCTACGCCTGCTAGCCAGAGCCTCCTACGCCTGCTAGCCAGAGCCTCCTACGCCTGCTAGCCAGAGCCTCCCACACCTGCTAGTCAGAGCCTCCTACACCTGCTAGCCAGAGCCTCCTACACCTGCTAGCCAGAGCTTCCTACGCCTGCTAGCCAGAGCTTCCTACGCCTGCTAGCCAGAGCCTCCTACGCCTGCTAGCCAGAGCCTCCCACACCTGCTAGCCAGAGCTTCCTACGCCTGCTAGCCAGAGCCTCCTACGCCTGCTAGCCAGAGCCTCCTACGCCTGCTAGTCAGAGCCTCCTACACCTGCTAGCCAGAGCTTCCCACGCTTCCTAGCCAGAGCTTCCTACACCTGCTAGTCAGAGCTTCCTACACCTGCTAGCCAGAGCCTCCTACGCCTGCTAGCCAGAGCCTCCTACGCCCGCTAGCCAGAGCCTCCTACACCTGCTAGCCAGAGCCTCCTACACCTGCTAGTTAGAGCTTCCTACACCTGCTAGCCAGAGCTTCCCACGCCCGCTAGCCAGAGCTTCCCACACCCGCTAGCCAGAGCTTCCCATGCCTGCTAGCCACAGCTTCCCAAGCCCACTAGCCAGAGCCTCCTACACCTGCTAGCCAGAGTCTCCTACACCTGCTAGCCAGAGCTTCCCACGCCTGCTAGCCAGAGCCTCCTACGCCTGCTAGCCGGAGCTTCCCACGCCCGCTAGCCAGAGCCTCCTACACCTGCTAGCCAGAGTCTCCTACACCTGCTAGCCAGAGCCTCCTACGCCCGCTAGCCAGAGCCTCCTACGCCCGCTAGCCAGAGCCTCCTACACCTGCTAGCCAGAGCTTCCTACACCTGCTAGCCAGAGCTTCCTACACCTGCTAGCCAGAGCTTGCTACACCTGCTAGACAGAGCTTCCCATGCCTGCTAGCCACAGCTTCCTACGCCTGCTAGCCAGAGTTAGCAGGCGTAGGAAGCAGCGTTAAAAAAATCCTGTATCGGTCGACCTGTAGTACACACCATTAATGTGTAAATGCTGTGATTTTTTTTTTTCCAATATACACATTATGTGACATGATCCAAGCTTCCCCTATTTCATTTGTTGCTACTAAGCCCAGAAATGCAGCTTCCTCTTTACTGTCATCACCTGCTGCCCATATTTCCCTTATTGTTCCAGATCTGCACACTCTTGCATAGTGACCCTTCTTTTTACACCGATTAATCAGTGCATCTCTGGCTGGGCACATATTTTTACTGTAAAAGGGAATCTTTGGCTTTAATGACGTCCACGTTATATAGATTTTCCTGCTTAAAGCAATTGGTCGCATCAGAGAAAAGGAGGCTGAATACCTTTGCACAGAGCAATTTTCATTTATTTGTAATGAATGTTTTACATCATGTAGGATATTCCTTCTACGTCACAATTGTATATGTTATGTTGGACTTTCACATAAGATTTAAATAAAATAGTATTTTATGTTTGTGGATGTAATGTGACTAAATTTGGGAAAGTTTAGAAAAGGGCCACTGGAGGTGCTCCTCACGACTTACACGGCAGTGAAGGTCGAACAACGGCTTCCTTGGATCCACGCGTCACACTGCAGGAAGGTGACGCCACCACCAGGGGCCGACAAATCGCAGGATAAGAAAGATCACACGCCAGGAATCATCGTCATCAACCTGAGCCACCGAGCTGGCTGTGAGGACAGCGGCCCACCACAAGTTTTGTTTTTTTTCCTTCTTGCTGACTGTTCCTTGTAATGCTTTTAAAAATGTTCCTGTGGGGTTGATGATATTGATTTGTTTGATTTGCAATTTTACAGTAGTATTGTCAGATTGCTGTTTTTTTTCCCCCGTTACTTTTTCTGTTTTTATTTTGTTTTATTATCAGTTTCGATTTAGGCATGAATGAAAATGTTTAGTTGTGTTACTTCAGTTTTGCTTAAGCAATGTTAAAATTGATATTTGGAATTTCAAATGTTTTTCCTGACATGATTCGTATTTGTTCTCGCTGCTTGATGAAAGAAATGGAGAAGTTTTCTCACACCAAAGATCACTGATTTATGCAATTTTTGTTTATTATGGAAGGACAGACCGGGATCTGATTGGCTCTATAGATCCTTTAAAATTAGCTGGTAATGGTAACTCCTAGATTCAACACAGGGTTTTCTGGCTCAGATTGGCCGAGAGCAGATCTCCCTGGGGGTCTCACCAATTTTTACTACCCCTGTGGGTAGCGTTTTCTGGTTGTTTCCCCGGCCACACTGAACCTCTCCTGCTTTTGCTCCTGGTTTGGTAAGTTTGAGGGTGGTGGATGGTTATCCATCGAAGTAGTGAGTGGAGGCTCGAGTAGGAGGGTTTTCAGGGTGGGGAGAAGGTAGACGGATTCGACCTAAATTAGTATACAGGCTTAGCTTAAGTAGTCTAATATACTAAAATAATGTGCACATAGGGACCTAAAACAGGCCTTACTTAATTAGTTGAACCCTAAATTGTAGGTGAATGCTAAACCTTTGATCTAGTGTGTTAAAACTCCATGAAGCATTCAAGCTGATCTTTACTAAAAGTTCCAGCACACGTGATTTGTAACTGTTATGAGTCCTTGGTGTTGTATTTGCATATTTATGTGACGAGTTATCTTGTTTTTCAATAAATACTGTTTCTCAATAAAAGTGCTGGAACTTCATCACTCCACCGTCTCCTTATTCAATAACTCTGGGAAGTCAGTAGTTGTTTAGAATTCCATCCACAGGGAGCTGAAGAGTTTCTAAGACAAAGTGTGTTAAAGCAATATCTTCCAAAGGGCGTGATATAGGTTGTGAGAAGCACTGACTCCCTGGACAGAGGTATTTGCCAAAATCCTGAGTTTGCATCGAGTTTGCACCCTCTAGCTATCCTAGGGTGTGCTCCACTCATGACAATATGTGTCCTTATTTTATAACAGAATTGCTCAATTTAGTTAAATCGACACACACACAAACTTCTTCTCTGTTTGGTCTGGGTACTGGGACCATACGTGCACACCAGTCAGTAGGCTGCTCTACTCTAGAGATTACCCCTCTCTTCTGTTTGAGCTAGTCCTTTTTTACTCTGAGTAACAGGGAAGAGTGACATGTTTTGGCGTTGACAGAGCAAATGGTTTAGCACCTGCTTAAAGATCTATTCTGTATTCACCCTCCATGCGATCTAAGCCGCTGAATAGTTTTGGGAACTGCTCCTCTACTGCTTCTACCCTGGCCACCAACCCAATTGCTACGCTTGCTGTGCGGCTAAGTAACCCTTGTGTCAGATCGGCTACTACATACACAGGCTGTACTGTAGTTTTGCTGGGAGTGCTCAGGTTAGCGGTAAACTTCCCTTTAACTGCTAGTGGAGACATACCTGCACCATACAATGTATATTTTGTGGGTTGCAGCTGTGGTGTCTGTGACAGAGAGATGTACACTTTTCCTGGCAACACGGTTACATCCGTTCCTGTGTCTATTTTGAGTAAATAGTCCAGATTGTTCACTTTTACTTCAGTGATCCAAGCTTCCTCCATTTCATCTGTTGCTACTGAGCACAGAAATGCAACTTCTTCACCGTCATCACCTGCTGCCCATATTTCTCTTGTTCCAGATCTGCACACTATTGCATAGTGACCCTTCTTTTTACACTGATTACTCAGTGCATCTCTGGCTGGGCACATGTTTTTACTGTAAAAGGGAATCTTTGGCTTTCATGATGTCCACATTATATTTATTTTCCTGCTTAAAGTTAACTTTAAGAAGATCCTGCTGTTTCTTAACAAGATCACAAGCCACAATGTTCTGCCAAGGCATTTAATTATGTAATAAAACCATCTGTGGTTGCACTCGCTTCTTGTTACCTCTTAATAAACTCAGCACGTTGAAAGCTAATGTTCCTTCTGACAACAACGTGCACATCCAGTTAGTATTTGGGAGTGTGGTACTCACTTCATCATCGCATAGTTTCAGTGAAGGAATCATTTCCTATCCTTTGTCGCCCATTGTATATATCAGAGGGTTTCCCACTTTTTTAAAGTGGGAAAAAAGTCCCAATTCGACATTCATCAGATCCGGTGATGCTTTAAACAATACCAAACACCATCTAGTGTGTGCCGTGCCCAAGGCTGACGACATAAAACAGCATCAACATGTTGCTGAGAAAATAATACCGGCTAAATTTACCTCTGATATTATTTCCAGATCTTGTCAGTTGATATAGCTGGTAACTCTACCTTGCTTAGTGTCGGTAACAATAACATGTTTTTAAATCCTTTAATAAAGACAAGTGATTAAATTGCAAATACTAGCTTATATGATTCTATGTTGACACAAATACGAACCCAGTGGATATGATTATGCTTTCACAACTTTACTTAACTTTACAAAAGGGTGGTGACTGAAGAACAAACATGCCAAAAAATAAATACATTTTTAAGTAATTTAACTAAGCAAAGTGTTAAAGCTCCATGTATCAAGTTGCAGGTGCTGAACTCCTAACCAGCTCTGGGGCCGCAGTCCTGAAGCCCATTCTGACCACTGACCCCTCTGCTGGGAGCTACTTAAGGGTGTCTCCCTGTGGGGAACAAGTAAAGGGCTGAATTAATTGTTATTGTTGTGTGGGAAGTGAGGGAGGAAAAGCACCTGTTTTATTGGGTACCACATTTACTCTCTGGGGAGACTGGAGACGCTCCTGGCTATTACCCAGCTCTATAGCGCCCCCTACTGAGTCATTCATACAGTTCAGCATGGAATCAGGTGGCGCGACAGCCAAGACGCAACCAGCAACCTTTGAGATGAGATGAAGCTCTAAACAACTGACGATGGACCTCTATGATGATTTTTTGTATAAAAAACTACACTGATATTTGATTCTATCTGTTAAGAATGAAAGAAAACTAAATCAATACCAAGCCAACACCCTGTCCAGGGGCGTAGGAAGGTTTTAAAATGTGGGGGGGCAAATAAGATAGATAAGGTATTATAGCCAAATGGCGAGCGAAGCGAACCAAAAAATATTTTGGGTCCATAGGCAAGGAAAAGTGAAATGCACCCCTATTTAACATGTTTAATGAGCATGCTGATTAAAGAAGCAATCGGTACATCTACATCTACATCTTTAACAGCACTGTAGGCTTAAGAGTTATTTTTTTGAGGCACATCATTATCTTCTCAACATTTAGGAGGTATTTACCAAACAAAGAACTACCCCAAGAGGCAACAGATAATGACAGATTAAATTTGGTATTATCTCAAAGACATAGAACAATGTTTAAATATATATATTTAATAATATATAATATATTTTCATTTGAAGGTCCTTTTATGGGGGCCGCCATCTTGGTGAAGAACAGTACTGCCACCTCCCAGTTTGTGACGTCACTGTGCGGGATCGGCTGTAGAGCAAGTCCCAATGCCCTATCTGTCCCCTTGTAAATAAATACCGTTTTCATGCCAAAATATATTTTTAACCTCTTAAACAAGGATAGACATGGTATGAAGCCTTTAAATTTAAATTATTACTAATTTTACATTTTAGAGACATAAAAAGACAACAAATAAGCATTAAAGTACGGTTTATGGGTTGGGTTCTGCAATGTTATAAGATAAGTATAAAACTCATCTTTAGAACCAATCTCTGCTCAAAATGGTGATCTGCACGCCTAATCTACTTTCAGCAGTTATCATCAGTTATTGCAACCGTAAACTGCAGAAAATACGGTCAGATCGGCTCATTCTGTGTTTACTCTGCTCCTGTCAGGATAAGCTGCAGTGCGTTATGAGGCGGAGTGATATTTCGGCGTCACTTAGTTTAGAGCAAAAACAATCGACTTCACTTTCAGAAACAAGCCCAAAAAAAAACTGCAACCCGCCACTCACAAAATTTACAAGCGACTTTAGACAAAAATAAGACCAAAGTCATATAAAATAAGTGGGCTTCACAACAGTGAGCAACAGGGGTGATTCTAGGATCTGCTCAGCCCCCAGTGTTGACTGTGATTCCTGGCATGAACAACAGGCTTTCCATTTTTAGTCCAGATGTAAGATTCTTAGAGTTGACTCATTTTTGAGTTAAAGCTCATCAAACAAGCTACAATATAGGCCCATCCAAAGGCAGTGACAACCAGACTGAAATGTTTTCACGCGATAAAACCTTGTGCATTTGTAAAACCTGCATGATGGCAATAGTTAGACTAGCTATATTGATAAAAGTGAGGAATAATTTCCCTAAAGACACAAAACTAACTTAGCTTTCTTGAAATTAAATTTTCTCTGGCTTAACAGAGCAAAACATAGTAGCCCACAAAAACCTTTGCTGCACAGTGTCTGTCAGCTGACTGAAAAAAGGGCTGTTACTACTATTACACTTATTGTCATATTGCTTTGCTTACAAGAGAGACAGATTTAGCAGTTTGGATATATACCCAGTTGTGGAGAAGCATTTATATATATATATATATATATATATATATATATATATATATATATATATATATATATATGTGTGTGTGTGATGGAAAATCCTCCATCTTTACGGTGGTAATCCAGCAAAACAGCCCATGGTGGATGATGAATCGGAAAGGTGAAAAAAATTATGTTTTTTTCCACTTTTACACGATGTTTGCTACATTCAACTGCCATGCACGTGAGCATTGTTGCTTCAACAATAGCTCTCGCGAATTTCAATGGTGAAGTCTTCTGGAAATCCAAAATAATTGTTGTTGATCGCAGCTGTGTCCAACAGCTCCTACAGCTGCTAATGCGCGGCGAACTGCCGTCGGCTCTTCACTTACACACGCCATAGGATGTGATTTTAGGCGGCCATTACTGCCCATATTTGGGCAGTAATGACCACCCCTATACACAGTGATCCAGATGACAATTTATGTTTGTTTTTTTATTGATTAACACTAAATTCATTAATTAACCACGAGCGTATTAGTTTTAGGTATAGCTAATGATCCCCTGATTTTTCCCTGTTGACCGGACTTCCCCTTTAAAGTTACTAATATTGATTTCAGAGTAAAATTGTTTTGACATAACAATTATTAATACAAATAATATAACTTACTACACTGGGAATCGGTGGGTTCTTGTAAAAATTCAGATTATCCTAGGTCTTAGTTTAAATCTTGTCTTCTTTGTCTTAATGGTTTTAAAGGAAGTGACTATAGCGCATGAGTCAAGAGGTCATTAAGTGGACAGACTCATAAAAGTTGTATACCGAGAAGATGCCCACACATGTTACTTATTAACTAGGTCCAAGTAAACAGTACATAGTCATACAAGATGTAAACAATTTACACATACTAAGAGTACTGAAGCTTAACCCGTATTAAACAAAAATAATAATAATGAATTTGAACATTAAAAAGATAATGAAATAACCAGTAGACTTCAAGTAATTAAAAACTGAATTAAGAGAAAACAAATTAATTCATAATAAGAATTTAATTCTATGACAGTAACACTATCAATTAATTAGGTAGCCAAATACTTCTTGATATTGATAGCTTTCTTATTGTTGTATTTATCAAAATAATGGAAAAAGTTCAAATGAAATTTTATCTCAAAAGTGTGTGTGTGTGGGGGGGGGGGGAAAATACCTTTTGCCCCCCCCCCCCCCCCCCCCCCCCCCCGTCCAAAAAGTGAGGGGCACTTGCCCCCTTGAACCCCCCACCCCCCCGCACCTTTCCTCCGCCACTGCTATATTTCCTTTACATATACTGTCCTGGAGGAGCAGAAGTGAAGGTTGCTGATAAAGCTGACTTTCCTGTATTTTGTTTCCACCCAGTGAAAAGCTTATGGCACTACAGAGAATAGAGACACGTTTGGGTGCAGTTCAGTCTGGACTGGGACTAAAAATGTGTTATCGCGCTCCAGTTTTTAAAAAAAAATTAATTCCAAACCTTTTTTTAAATACCACACCATGTCAGGCTTAAATATATCAGGATCTCTGCTGTGTTTTCATTGGTGGAAAATAATCATAATTAACAGAAATAAAGGCTTGAAAGCATCCACATGGGTGTAAATGATCTATGTAATGTGCTTCACTTAGTGAATTGATTTACTGGAATAAATTAACCTTTTAAATATTATTTCAATCTGAAAAACTCACACAGAAAGGAGAGACAATTAGAAGAATTTTATTGATACAATATTTTAAGACTTTGCCGCTCAGACCTCGGCAGGAAATATTGATGCTGAATTATACTTCAATATGCATAAGCAGGTGTATGAGAATAGGAATGATCCCCCAGGCCTGAAACTGGTGGTGGAGTGGAGATAGATGAAGTTGGTTTAGTCCGTAGAGGCTGGTTTGCAAGATGATCTACTTGAGCTGAACTGATGGGATCCAGCGGACTGCATAAGCTGGTACCAGTACTTCACTCAGGGACCCGAAAGATAGATGTCCCACTTGGATAAACACAGGTTTGCATGAACTGTCCATGATGAGCAAGCATGAAGCGACTGTGGAGAGGAAAAACTCCCCTTTAGGAAGAAACCTCCAGCTGAAACAGGCTCAACATGGCGGTCTTCTGCCGGATCGATTGAGAAGTGACAGGGAATTCTGTAAGAGTCAGGGAGGAATTACACTCTGATAGGGACGAGGTTGAAGGAGGACCATAGGAAGCCAGACGGAGCTTGCTACGATGGTGGAGAAGGGGATGGAGGTGGGTTGAATCAAGTCATCAGAGTCCAAATCAGACATTGCGCAGCCACTCCTTGCTTGCTGGGAAGAAGACTGAGATGTGGATTTGAAATTCTTTTAAGATAAAGAGCAGTTCAAAGCTGATTGGCTTGCGTCGGAGGCGGATGAGTCTCTGATTGGATGGAGGTAGGCAATAGAGTTTCTTCAATTCAATTTCCGCTTTAAGCTCCATAATTCATTGAATGGGTCTGTGTATTATGAGCTGTAATGTCCCTTCTAATAATTTTTAATCATTTAGCAACCAGTTTTAGTAACCGCCAGCAGGTGAGATGTTTCAGATGTGGGAAGATCCCTGAGGACAGCAGGAGAGGAGAGTGTGGTTAAAGAAGGTCAGTCTTTGGACATGAAGTCAGACTGGAAGTTAAAGAACCTCCTCTTAAACTGTGTTCTGTAACTCAACAAACCCGTGCTTGTGCATTTGTGAGCATATCCTCACATATGTGTATTACCCAATGCGCAGCAAGCCCTTTCATCCCCATCATGTAGTCAGATGGTGCCTGTGCTTCGTTAGGATTTCATGTCCCTGAACAACACAATGTAACACACAATTGTAAAGTGGGAGAAAATATAGATGGTTAAGGGAACAAGTCATGCATTGCATTGTGTTGCTCTGTCAAAGGAAACCCCAATAAAATCCTCAGAAATCTGTGGTTGTGCACAATAACCTGCATTTGTCAAGTGATTGACTTTTCTCCGAGGTCATTTTCCACACTTTAAGTGTGCATGTGAACGCTTCGCTTCCATCATGCTGACTTCTTTGTGAACTTGAACGCATCCATTATGTAACTACATGAAGCACTGGAGCCTTCCTCATACCTGCGTGCCGTCTGAAACAGGTACTTCAGGTCTGTTGCCAGTGGAATCTGTTAACCATTTACCTAGCCGCCACACCCATCAAACAAACTTTCCATTTGTGGGGGATACCATTAAATATTACCATCGTTACATAAATATGGACGTCTATCACAAGCCGGCCCCTGATTGTTGCTAAGGTGACTAATTGTTGGTTGAGCTGTGAGTGGGGATCTTAAGATTCGGGCAGATCCAGTGAGTTAGGAGAGGGAGGGTTTGGCTGATCAGTAACTGTGTTCCTTGTGTCACGGTTTGCTTCTCAGTGTAGTTATTCAATCTCATAAAGCAGGAAACACACCTGCTCTGTGGTCAGAAACGACGAGACTACTGCTGCAGCTACGAAAGGTAAGCACAGACAATTTGCTGCTTAAGCTAAAAATCTAAAGTGTTTTCAGAAGTGTGAAGCAAAACGGCTGGGTTGATTGGTAAAGGTCAGGTTCAATAGTTAAAGCAGGGATGGCTGAAAAGAGGAAAGTTCTTGGATAATTTCCTCTGTGTCATTGTCAAATAATCTTTTTGTGGTCCAAATAAAACAGAAAGTTTTGCGGCTATCTTAGTAGGATGGAGCCGGAGATGGATGGAGATGATGGGTTGTTGCTCTGGTCAGTCATGGTGAAGATAGAGCTGACCCAAGTGGGAATATATAACACTTCTGGAGACACCTCAGGATCCTTCAGAACTCTTGTCACTCCCCCAACAGGAATGGTTCTATAATAAAAGAACCTGCAGGGAGCACAGATGAAGTAGTCTGGTAAATGTTGAAGGAAAACAACGGAACCACTGCATCGCTAAAGACCCGTTTCATTTTCCAAAGGTCAAGGGTTCACTGCTGATTTCAGCATGTGAACGATGTATATTTCAGGGACGAAAAAAACAATAGCAACCACGTCAAAAAGCAGAAAATCAAATGAAAGCTTCGACTCTTATGCTTGACATTTGTTTTGCTGCACCAGTGTCTGCTTGTCCTCTTTGGGAATTCAGATTTCTGCTTGTGACTAACATCCACGCGTATAGACCCCCTCTGTACTCAGCTACGGGCTGAGACCAGTCTGAGACGACGTGACAGACTGACCGAGGCTTTCACTGGAAGCGTGACTGCGCTGCTCACAGACCTCTGGCATTACGCTACAATCTACTGAGCCGCTCTGCTGTGATAATAGACATTTTCAGAGCTTTGCAGCTTCTTGTGTCTGGCGAGCAGCAGAGACTCTTTGTCGGTTTCGTTTTGAGGACACACTGGCGTTGTAATTATATTGTGACAGTAACTTCAGTAATGACTGGGTGTGCCTGTTAGTTTAACACGCAGGGACAGACATGCCAGCTACACTGAATATTATCTGTCTAGTGGATAAAACCTGAGCCACAGGAAAAACGGATCTAACTTCAGCATATTTACATTGTCACCCATGACCAACATTTGGAGGTTTATTTTTCTAACTAACTTCCTTCTCCATTCTAACACCCAGCTGTTTCATCTCTTGCCCAGCGTATTACCAGCCACCTAAGCCAAAATGCTCCCGGAGAAACAGCTCCAGTGCAGCGTCTGCCAGCAGGTGTTCACCGACCCCGTCACCACTCCCTGCGGACACAATTTCTGCCAAGCCTGCATAGGGCAGGCGTGGGACCGCGGTGACGTCTGCCAGTGCCCCGCCTGCGACAAGAGGTTCCCCTCGAGGCCTGAAATGAGCATCAACACGGCCCTCAAAGAGCTGGCGGACGCTTTAAGACAAATGGCCGCCCGCCCTCCGGCCTCCGCTCCGGCCGCGGCCAAGCCGGGCGAGGTGGCGTGCGACGTGTGCGCCGTCGCCTCGCTGCAGGTCAGGGCCCTCAAGTCCTGCCTGGTGTGTCTGACGTCGTTCTGCGACGCCCACCTGGAGCCGCACCGGAGGGTCGCCACCCTCAAGCTGCACAAGCTGCTGGAGCCCGTGACGGACCTGCAGGACAGGATGTGCAAGAGGCACGAGAGGCTGCTTGAGATGTTCTGCCGGGAGGACCGGACGTGCGTCTGCCAGTTCTGCACCGAGACGGAGCACAAGGGCCACCGGGCGGTCACCATAGAGGACGAGAGCAAGGAGAGGAAGGTAGGTGGGAACTTCAGAGGGTCAGAGATGCTGGACTAGTTACGTTCTAACGAGAGTTAAGTGTAAAATTTACAGAAATAGTTATTGAATATCAGACATGAAACTGTCTGTCAGCACAATGTAGGCTAAAAATTACCCACTATCCTACTAAAAGCTGCACTTTTACTTTTTGGTCTTCATAATGAATAAACCGTTGCTCTTGACAGGAAGCGTCCTGTATCATAAAATCATAAGTTCAGCAGCTTTTTCTGGGAAAGTCGACCGCTGCGTGGTTTCTCCATCAGTTTGCTACAAGGCCTTCTCCTCTATGTATCAAACCCACGTTCTGTCCAGGGCCGGACTATCCATAAGGGCCAATGGGCCAGTGTCCAGGGGCACCAACCATGGGAGGGGTTCAATTTATGAAAAAATATATTTTTCATAAATTGTTATATTATTTACTTGAAATTGTTGAAAGCCCATGCATTATTCGTTTTGTGAACACTGAAGTCACAATAATAATAAATGATAAATAAATCAAGATTTTTTTTTTATTTCAACATTTTAAAATGAGATATTTGAATATTGCTCACTGCTCATATGCCTACATGTAGTTGTGTAAGTTAGTAAATAGTAAATTACATTACAGAAATCCCCTTGATTATGTCTGATGTTTTTGACCGGAGGACAGCACGGGTAAGGGGGGGGGGGGCTTTGAGGTATAGTGCCCAGGGGCACCACATTGTCTTAATACGGGCCTGGTTCTGTCCATTCAGGCCCACATGAAGCAGACCGAGGCAGAGTTTCAGCAGACCATCCAGGAGCGGCAGAAGAAAATTGAAGATATCAAAAATTGTCTGAAGCTGAGCACAGTAAGTGAAGATAGAAACAGTGAACAACATTCCTCTTCAGGGTCCCCCCACCCCCCCCCACACACACACACACACACACTATTTTAATCTATTTGCTTCATTAGAACAAGTTTTAAAATGTTGGGTTAATTCCAGCTGAGTGCCGAGAAGGAGAAGAAGGCGAGCGACAGTCTCTTCACGTCGTTGATCCACTCGACGAAGGAGAGACAAGCCGAGGCCAACGCAGAAATCGAGGCGAAGCAGAAAGCGGAGGAGAAGAGGGCCGAGGAGCTCATCGACGAGCTTCAGCTGGAGATCACCGAGCTGCAGAGGAGGAGCGCTGAGCTGAAGGAGCTGGAGGACACCGATGACCACCTGCACCTCCTGCAGGTCAGCATCAACCAGACGTAGTGGTTTCCCTTTTTTTAGATCTTTTTTTTAATAATACACTAATACGCATATTTCCGCTCTTCGTCAGAGGTTGCCCTCTGTTGTGTCGCCTCCACCCATCAACAGGCAGTGGGCAGAAACCAGGATCTACCCTGAGCTTTGTGTGGGAACAGTGAGGAGAACGCTCTCCAGACTGGCCCACACGCTGAAGAAGGATCTGGATAGCTTGAAGGAAGAAGGTAAACTACGGGCATCGTCGTCGTAGATAGATAGGACTATAAAGAGAGCCCAGGATGAAATCATACCTGTGTTGTTTGTCAATATAAATATTTATATCTGGTGTTTTTAATTGGGAACTTTTCCCCTGTTTTTTTTTATTTTATAACCATGCAATTTAAAGTTGAAGTTCCGAGCATGGCCATGAGAGGCAGTGTTTTCTTATTTAGTCTAATTCTAAACCCAGACTGAGGCTTTGTCTTATTTATGTACCACCAGTGTACATTACTATTAAAACCAGATTGTGAATTGTCACGCCCACCATCGCTTTCTTTGCTAGCGACCACGACACCAGTGGAACCGTTTCTGTGGGCATTTTCTGCTCATTCTCCTGACTCGTGCTTTAATTAACAGTCTAAGCTCAAAAGGTTAAATGACTGAGATGCAAAGATGAAGCCCCTTTGTCTCTAGGTCATAGTGATATAAAGATATAAATCTTGTTTAACTTGCTGCAATAGGGACACTGCACATATGTAGCTATAGTTTTATAGTTTGAACATTTGTATTATTTATACTTAAGATCACTGAAACAAAACTCAAAAGAAACATGTTATCTTACTTTTGTTACACTGTCTTGATTTTATAGAATATTGTGCTGGCTTTACGTGACCTGATAAAAGGTTTTGCTAGTACATCTATATAGGGCTTGCCGTATTTATCTCTTTCATTGTTAGTTTCCTTATCACGATGTCCCCAGACTGCTTCCTTCAGTCTAAAGTCTTCATTGCCGTCCATCAAATCCTGGTTGTTAAAGTTTAGCGCTACGGCTGTTGTCTTATCTTGCTTTAGGTATTTGCTCAAAATGCATGCTTGTGGACCAAAAACAGCAGTGCAGAACAATAAATGTTGTATTTTGAACTGTAGGAAAGTCTTTACAGATTCTTTAAATCACATCTGCTAAAAAAAAAAAGAAAAATTAAACAATACAAGTCTTCGTATGAAAATCTGACCCAGCAGATTCTAGACCAACATTTACTGCTTTCGACAGTAACTACATTATTTTATTCAATTCATTATTTCATTTGTAATTTCAGTGTAACTGAGGTGTGTTTAGCAGGGTCCGTGTATCTTTTGGTCATTGGATTTTCGTTTCAGAAACAGGAATTGAAAAAACAAAAACAAATGGCCATTTGATTTTTGTTGTAAAATACAAAAAAGAAAATCGAAATACAAAGCGTTTATCTTTTTCACTGTCAAAAGGGGAAAAGTAAAATTTGAAAAATTATTTGAATTTAATTTTCTATTTTGGGTAACAAAAAACAAAAAAGCTTTTAAACAGAAACAGAAAAACGGCTCGTTTGTTCATACTCCGGAAACCGGATGTGGTTCCTACTGCCTGAGACTACTTTCCAAAATAAAAGCAATATGTTTGACGTGCATCAGGGTATTTTATTATTATTTTTTTTTTTACACATGTCGACTACAGTTAGTTTACATAATTTATTTCAGTTTTGTGTAATATTCCTTATTATTGAGGTCTGCTGATGAATATGGAAATATATGTTCTGGTCATAGTCACTGTTTAGCCTAAATAACTACTAAAACAATAGCATACAAGCTTAAACAGGCTTGCTGTTGCAATGACTCAGATAACTGAAAATTTGCACAGGGATATTAAAACAATTGGTTTGCCCAAGTAACTACTTTCACTTACAGATGACAGATTAAGATCTCAAGATGTTACTCATTGAAATCCATCTACATGATGTGAAATTTCAAAATAAAAGCCCTCCAAAATCTCTATGTTAAGTCAGTTTGACCTAAGTTGCTGTCAATATTGAATGGTTTTTAGTGTATACTGCCACTTCAACATGACAGTAGAACACCTCCAGATGTTGCTCAACAAATTGCATCCATATCTGATGTTGTCACTGTTCATATTCTGAAAGGGTAGCATGCAGCTATTGTTGAACAAGAATGTGATCAATGTAAAACACACCTTAACATTCAGGTTCAATTAATACTTTTCTTTTGATAACAGATTTGTTACTTTTAAAAATGTGAAAGTGGATTAAAAACATAAAACAACCGTAAAGTTTATCAAAATTATGTGTGTGTGTGTGTGTGTCCAAAAAAGCTGGACGATGCTCTTATGTTGTAGTTCAACAAGCCCGATATTCATAAAACTTTGGTCATCCTTTGTGATATGGCTTCTCATATTGAAAATAAGAGACAGAATCTAACTGTTGTATCTTAGAGTCATAGGCCTACTTACTCTCGCTCATTCTTGGACATCCTTCTTTCCCGGAAAAACAAGGCTTTATGCGATACATTCATTCAGCCAATAACAAATAAGACAAAGTTCCACTGAGAGTCTCTTTTGTCCAAATTATAGAAAGATCACAACAAAAATGTTCTGTGTGCTTTCTTCTTAGACTGGCTAGTAATTTTTTTTAATTCATATTAATGATTATTTTTATCTGTGTATGACAAAAAATATTTAGTTTCCAATACATTGAGAAACCTAATATACACTATATTGTATTGTATAAGTATTCACTCACCTGCCTTTGACTCTTCTGGGAAGGCTGTCCACAAGGTTTAGGAGTGTGTTTATGGGAATTTTTGACCATTCTTACAGAAATGCATTTGTGAGGTCACATACTGATGGTGTACAACAAGACATGGCTCTCAGTCTCCACTATATTTAATCTCAAAGGTGTTCTATCGGGTTGAGGTCAGGGCTCTGTATAGGCCAGTGAAGTTCATCCACATCAAACTCTTCCATCCATGTCCTTATGGACCTTGCTTTGTGCTCTGGTGCTCAGTCATGTTGGAGGAGGCAGGGGCCAGCTCCAAACTGTTCCCACAAAGTTGAGAAAATGGAATTGTCCAAGATGTCTAGTCTGTGGAAACACTCAGAGCTCCGTTCACTGGAACTAAGGGGCCAAGCCCAGCTCCTGAAAAACAAACCCACACCATAATCCCCCCTCTGCCAAACTTTACACTTGGCACAATGAAGTCAGACAATCACCATTCTCCTGGCAACCGCCAAACCCAGACTCGTCCATCAGATTTGCAGATGAAGAAGCGTGATTTGTCACTCAGAAGAACGTGTCTCCAATGCCTTGTATTGCACTTGGTGATGTATGGCTTGGATGCAGCTGATCAGCCATGGAAACCCATTCCACGAAGCTCTCTGCACTGTTCTTGAGCTAATCTTAAGGCCACATGAAGTTTGGAATCATGTAGTGATTGACTTTGCAGAAAGTTGGCAACCTCTACGCTCTATGCACTTCAGTATCCACTGAAACCGCTCCGACAGTTTACGTGGACTAACACTTCGTGGCTGAGTTGCTGTCGTTCCCAAACATTTCCATTTTCTCATGATACAGCAGTTGACTCAAGAATATTTAGGAGCGAGGAAAGTTGACAACTGGATTTTTTGCCTGCTGGCATCCTATCACAGCTTCATGCTGGAATTCACTGAGCTCCTGAGAGCAACCCATTCTTTCACAAATGTTTGTGAAAACAGTCTGCATGCGTAGTTTTTATACACCTGTGACCATGGAAGTGATTGGAACACCTGATTCTAATAATTTGGATGGCGGAGCGAATACTTTTGCAATATAGTGTATATAGTCATGTTGGAACATCATATCAAATCTTAATGAGCTTTGTTGAGCAGCCTCTGGAGATGTTCTACTGTCACTCTGAATCAAAAACTTTAACTTAAAATATAAGGGTTAGTAGCAACATTATCAGTAACTTAGGTCAAAGTGAATATATAGCGAGATTTTGAAGGGCTTTCACTTTGAAATTCCACATCAGATGTGGATGAAATTTGTTGCGCAACATCTGGAGGTGTTCTACTGTCAGGCTGAAGTGACAGTATCCCCTGAAAATGTACCGTTTAGTAACAACATTGCCAGAAACTTATGTGAAATTGACTTAATGTAGAGATTTTGGAGGGTTTAATTTAGAAATTCCACATCATGTATATGGATTTTGATGAGTAACATGTCAAGATCCTAATCTGTTATCTGTAAGTGAAAGTAGTCACTTAGAAAAACCAATTGTTTTAATATCCCTGTGCAAATTTTCACTTATCTGAGTCATTGCAACAGCAAGCCTGTTTAAGGCTGTTGGCTATTTTTTTTTTAGTAATTATTCAGGCTAAACAGTGACTATGACCAAAATATATATTTCCATATTCACCAGCAGGCTTGAATAATAAAGAAGTATTACATAAAGCTGTGAGAAATTATTTCAACTAACTGAAGTCCACATGTGTAACAAAACAAAGAATAGAATAGGTTGATACACGTCAAACACATTGCTTTTATTTTGGAAAGTAGTCTCAGGCATTGCTACCGTAATGCATGGTGTTCGCATGACCTTCAAAATGAAGGGAGGGCTGGCATGACTGCCGTGTCCACAGTGGCGGCTGGCTTGACCGCAGTAAACTCAACCATGTTCATTGGAAAATCGCCTCACTTTTCTTAGAAAATATCGTCTTACTCCCCCTCTCACCTGGGATATCTGCGCTGAGATTTGTATGGATGACAAGCCTTGTTTTGTCGTGTCTAAAATCAAATCTGCGTAAGGTTCTTAAGACATTTTATCCTGAAAAATGTGGTGCTTTTGCAATGCAGAAGTGACCACTTCCGGTCTCGGAATATGAACAAACGAGCCTCTTTTTCGTTTACGTTTTAAACCATTTTTGTTTTTTCTTACCCGAAATGGAAAATGAATTTCAAATAATTTTTCAAATTTCACTTTTCGCTTATGGACAATGAAAAAGACAAACGCTTTGTATTTCGATTTTCTTTTTTGTATTTTAAAACAAAAATCAAATGGCCATTTGTTTTTGTTTTTTCAATTCCTGTTTCTGAAACGAAAATCCAATGACCAAAAGATACACTGACCTTAGCAGATTTCCAGCTTCCACGATTATTAGACCACTGCTAAAGATGTGTAAAGCCTTAAAATAAATATACTTGTTACGGTTTAAGTTGTTGATTTCAGATATAGGTATGTTAGACAACGTTTATTTTGAATAGTAGGAGAGGGTTTAATTGCATGATTTACTTGTGTCTTAATTAGACTGTCGGGGTGCTAATGATTTGTTTGAGGCTTTTTACACGTCTTTATCAGGAGTGCCAGTAAGTTTTCTGGGTACTGAAATAAGAACTGCAAGGAGAAGTTATTTTTATATATTTTCTCAATAGGTTTTCTCTGACAAAAAAATTATTTTGTGTTTACATTAATGCTATATTTCGGTTCTATTAAATCCGAAAACAATTTCACTTTCTTATAAAATAATCAAACATTTAAAAAAGTTTTTTTTCCCCCTTTCTTTGACAGAAATAAGGAGGATGCAAAAATATGCAGGTATGGACACAATAAACACTATACTTTATTCTTTCTCTATTAAAGAAAAAAAAACACCTATTATTCTTATTAATGAATCCCAAAAAATGGATTTTCCATGTTCTTTACATCGTTTAATTTTTTATTTTGTTATTTATGTTACTGATTACTAGAAATGGCCCATTCATCTGTTTTAAGGTTTATGTGTCAGCACACAATACTTACATCAGGTCCAAACCTGGAAATAAATTAAATATTAGAGTACAACCCTCATGACCTAATAAACTGGTCCATTATCCAACAGAAAGGCTGCTAATCAGAAGCGTGTGTAACCATCATTACACCATTGGGTAAACATATAATTTTCTTTTATTATAGAATTTCTATTGTTATTGCAGCAATAACCTGCTATTAAAATGCACAGATTAACTGATTAGCAAGTTAGATCTCTTCTCTTAAAGCAGACATTTTGGCTGTTTGTTGGTAAGGATTAACCTGTAGGAAACAACTGAGACTACACATTGGTTAAGAATGTGTTAGTAAGACTATTGCAAACAATTTCATGTCAACAATCATTTGTTTTCTTTTTACATGACTTTACATAACCAAGCAAAGCCTCATTGAGATTAAACATCTTTGCCATAGAGTCCTGGCCAAGATAGCAGTACATAATTAAAAACAATTACAGACATAATCAATACTAATATCATTCTAATATTCAAACTGACTGATTTATGGATTTCAGCACTGAGAATCAGGTAAAACCTGTGCAAATACATGTGTCTGACTCCAAGTCATCCAAAGTTTTCTTGATAGCCTCATATGAGACCGTGTCATGAAGCTTGACTTGTGTATGCAAAATTAAATAAAAAAAAATAAACTCCACAGGGCCTAGTTCAACACACATTAGAAAAGGATAGAGGTCGGGCAATCGTCCATTAAAGTCTAGACCTCACCCTGACTGAAATGATGTGATTATAGGAGGAGTCTGCAGAAATTGACCTGGACTGTGAAAGAACTCAGGGCAAGTCGTGAGGAGGATTAGTGCCAAATTCCTCCATAAAAGGGGAAAGATGTCAAATGCCATAAAACTTTATTATTATTTAAAGTTTTCACAAGCTGCTAAATCATTGGTTCAGATTCTGCTTAGTTTTTTGTTAAGTACATGGCGATGTTTTCATTGCTCCTTTGAGGTTGTATTTACCAAATTTTAACACGTGGTGAATAGAGTCGAACAGAAGAACATGTTTTGGTATTTTACATAATCTTGTCTTGTAATTCCTTTAATTAATCTGTAATTTTGCTGATTGGGGGCTGATTGTGGACTACATAATAGCTGGGAATACAGACCTGGAAAGTCTGACAACCAGTGGAACTGAGAGAAAATGTTTTGGCCCGTGTGTCCACAGTGGACGTGGTGCTGGACCCGGACACGGCCCACCCGAACATCGTCCTGTCATCTGACGGAAAGCAGGCGAGCCGCGGCGAGGTGCCACACGTTGTCCCCGACAATCCCCAACGCTTTGACCCCGTCATCTGCGTTGTGGGCAAGAAAGGCTTCCTCTCTGGGAGGATCTACTTTCAGGTACGCAGGTTTGAATAATCCAAAGTGAAGCCACGCCATTCATTGAAGGTTACACCAATATTCACAACTTGTTCTGTAAACTAGGTTGCAGTAGGGAATAAGACCTTCTGGGATCTGGGCGTGGTCAGGGAGTCCATCAACAGGAAGGGTATGATCACCTCCACCCCTGACAACGGCTACTGGACGGTGCGTTTGAGGAACGGCAACGAGTATCGAGCTCTGGACTCCCCCTCCAAGCTGCTTCATCTCCAGCACAAGCCGAAGACCGTGGGAGTGTTCGTGGATTATGAGGAAGGGACGGTTTCCTTCTTCGACGTGGACGCCAGATCTCACATCCACACCTTCACCGGGTGTTTGTTCTCTGAGAGGATTTTTCCTTTCTTCAGTCCGGGGGTTTTGGATGATGGGAAAAATACAGAGCCACTTATTATAACAGCTGTCAGTCCTGAGGATTGAAAAGAAGCTTTTTGTACACAGTTTTTGCTTCCTGTATAAACCTAAATGTTTTTTTTTTCTGTAACTGGCAATCTTGTGTTTAATATAGATTATGTACAAAAGATGGAGGAGGTAATGTTTTATCAAATGTGAAGCAAAAACAAAGCTTAAGAGAGCCATTTCAGTGATGGCCACTAGGTGCTGGTTCCAAACATTCTGTAAAAAAAATTAAAAATCAACAACATTTAAAGTTAAATCAGGTAAGTGTTATATTCCATGTACACACAAGACTCAAAAACCTCCATTTATGCTTAAATACATGTAGGGTTTTCATTTTCCTGATCCAGGTGTAATCAAAAATCACTTTGACAACAGAGAAATCTCTGACACTTTGGCAAAGTTTATGCTAAAACACACACAAAAATTATAATAAATAAAACAAAAAACAAAACAAAACATGTGACACATAACTAGGTGTTTTTGCTCCTGTGGAGCAATTTGTGACAATGTCTGTGAAAGGTGCTATAGAAATAAAATTGTACTCACTAAGTAGAATTTAGACTGTTTAAAAAGTTGTTGATATCCAATTTAGATGAGTACAGCAATCAACTCTGGGGATGTACACGGTATCTATTAAAGCTGAACAATTGCACAATAACTTACTATATTTAAACTACCAGTCAAAAGATTGGACACACCTCCTCATTCAATGGCTTGTTATTGTTATTACTACCTCTGGGAACTCCTTCTAGACAGTAACCATCTCAGGTGACTAACCCCATGAAGCTCATCGAGAGAAGGCCAGGAGCGGCCAGAGCAGTAATTAAGTCAAAAGGAGGTATTTAGAACAACCAAGAAATATATACACAATGTTTTTAGTTGTTTCACAATTTTGTGTTTGATACATAATTTTATATACTTTTGTGGCATAGATTTGATGTATTTTCTATATATCTGCATTGTAGAAAGTCATCAAAATAAAGAAAAGCCGTTCAATGACAAAAGCGAGTCCAAACGTTTGACTGGCAGTTTATGAATGTACATAAAGCTTACAGCTATGTATGAATTTTGAAAATAACCTATCTCTTATACATACTGTCCCTGTTCTTACCCTTCTCCGTAAAATGTTTTTTTTGTTATTGATTGTAATTTGCTGTCCTGCTTGTTTCTCTGCTTTTGTTTGTTTGTTTTTTCACAATGTGCTGGAATCCAAAGTCAAATTCCTTGTTTTTACCCACGAAGTTGGAGAATAAAGTTGCTATGGTTTTAAATTCTGAGTCTAAATAACATCCACTCTGTCTCTCTTTTTTAGTCTTTTTACAACAGTTTAAAAAAATATTAAAATAAATAAATTAAACCGGTGCGTAACTACATGCTCTATTCTGTCAGTTGGGTGATAAGTAATGTGAATAATTGTGACATCCACGTAGGTTGAAGTTGTTCTGTATCGCTGTTATCAGAATAGGAAAGTGCATTCTCTTTTTTTTTTACCATAATAAATTAGCTTTCTATCCGTGTTTATTACAGCGCAAATAAAAAGATTAATACTATAGCTAATATGACGCATTCGACGTTAAAATGAATAAATGTAAAACCCCAGAAAGGCGGTAATGCTGACCCCCTGAGTGCAGCTTCACCGCGTGGCCGCTAGGGGGCGGCCGAGTCCCCGCTCTCCTCCTCAGGCGTCTTGTACGCAGGCGTGAGGGAGGAAGGGACTTCTCTTCAACATGGCGGCGACCATAGACAACAGCAATGCCGTACAGGCGACAAAGAAAAAGCACCTGGGGATCCCCGAAGCTGTGTTTGTGGTGCGTAAAGCCGAACTTATTCCACTTCCTGTGTGCGGCAGAGTTACCGGTGAAGCGGTAGCTCTACCGGGGGGCTCACGGCGGTTCGGAGCCTCGGCGCTAAGCCCGCAGCAGCAGCAGGGCTGACAGGGCTGATGATCACGCAGGATGGGCGGCTGCCTGCTTCCATCTATGGTCATCGGGGTCTGGGTGATGTGTGCTTGTTTCGGTGTTCGCCGTGTCTCGGCTCGTTGGACCGGCTTTCCCATAATTCAGCTGCTTTCTGGGACTAAGTAGCGATGGCGTCTTAACAGGCCTCAGTTTACCTGCTTGAGATTTCACAGAGAGCACTAATAGACCTAGCATGGATGGTGATATGACACCCAGGTCTGCTGGAGCAGCTTAAGGCTGTATTTGGTCAAATATTTGGTGCAAGGCGTCACAGGTGATTGGTGTCTGCCATTAAAGCTCTTCCTTTGTCCCTTAGGTCAGGCCAGTCTTTGCTGCCCCACAATAAAAGATGCACCAAAACCAGCTTCTGGTATCTCAGCCATAACAGATCCAGTTTATTTGTTTGCGTGTTTCTTTTCATTTTTCTTGTCGAAGTGGAGTATTTGGATCAGTGTTTGGGGTGAAATGCTGTTTGATTGTTAAATAATGCACATGGTAATGTGTACATGGCTTAGAAACCTTACCAGCTCCAAGAGCTCCCAGCGTCACACTCAGCCATCCCCAGTTGGTGTTTCAACAAATAGATATAAATAAACATATATATTTATTTATTTATCTTTTTACACCAATATCGGTTAACAACGCTGCTCAGACTCTAAGGTTTCTAACACTTTTATTTTGTTAAATGTTTCAAGTTTCCTCCACTTCTGGTTCCTGGCAGCATGGTGAGAATCTGAGGCTTCAGCAATAATAGTCAACGGATATCAGGGTTGAAACTGTCGTCTTTTTAGTTTCCCACACTCATGTGTCTGATGCCATCGCTCTGTGGCGAGCAGTGAGGTCCTATGAGTCGTAGATGTTTTAAATGGTTGCAGATAGAGACACATAGAGGTCGTCGCTCTGTCTGACCCGTGTCTGCCGTTGTTCCGCAGGAAGACGTCGACTCGTTCATGAAGGAGCCCGGCAACGAGACGGCGGACTCGGCGCTCAGGAAGCTGGACGAACAGTACCAGAAATATAAATACATGGAGCTCAACCTGTCTCAGAAGAAACTCCGGTAACGTGAAAAAAACTAAAGCTAAGCACCGGTCAGATTCCCAGAGCTCACCACACTAACACGTGATCAGTAGCTTTTTATTTATTCCATCTCTTCCTGATTGTCTTATTGATGTGAGCTTATATGTAGGATGTTTTGTCGGAAGCTGAACGTAGACGGTTTTCTTTCGTGATCATTTTGAACTCTGCCTCCCCTTTTTTATCGTGTTCAGCATTTCTTAACCGTTTTCAGAGCATTTCCATCGTAGACGCAACCCTGCCTCTCTGTATGCGCGCTCCAGAAATGAGCATTTCATACTGTAATGTGATGCTTTCTTAAATGCATTTGTCCATCAACCAACACGGTTTACTTCTCTCTCCATGTAGGTTGAAAAACCAGATCCCACAGATCACCCAGACGCTAGAAATCCTACGACACATGCAGAAGAAAAAGGTGGCCCATGCATTTTCTGCTTCTTTCTTTCTTTTCTTTTTCTTTTCTTTTTTTATCTTCTGTAGGAAATGTGCCTTACTCAGCTGGATCAGTTTCCTTTTAACTCTCAGACCACAGAAGCAGCAGTAGGACATAAACGTTCCTGCAGTTCTGTTTGCAAAGTTCAGGAAAAAAATATAGAATTTGATCAGGTCTGGATAAGTTTGGAAAAAGAAAGGCGTGTCGTTAAACATCTACATGTCTGAACTTTATTCTGTATCCTTAGAAAGGACAGATTACTGGATTGAGACATCCAACTTTGATGTCATCCCTCTGTTCATTTATTCATCCATCTGTCGGTCCATCTGGGCGTTTGTCTGTCTTTATGTCCTTTCGGCCACTCATCCATCCATCCAGTATATTTTCTTTCACGTTCCGCTGTAAAAGTGTGTAAAAGAGTCTTAAATTTTCCCTGGGAGCCTTTGTGTTAATGCTGTCATTGGCTAAAAGAGGCTGAGGTGTCTGAGTGTCAATATTCCAAAGGTCTTTGGACTCTAATTTAATTTCCACTCAGAGTCTGAGGAGACCCTGGGATTGGTCAGCACATAAAATACCTTCACCAGGCTGAGAGAAATATGCAGCTTGTGTCCCAGGTTGGAGGTTTGTGTGTACTGTGGCAGATGGTCACTGAGAAACTGAAACAAATAACATAACTGTGTCGTGTGTTTGTGAAGGAAACCACAGAGGCCATGGAGACACACTTTCTACTGGCGGACAACGTTTACTGCAAGGCCTCAGTGTCGCCCACTGACAAAGTTTGCCTATGGTTAGGGGTAAGTGGGCCTTTTGGTTTCATTTACGTTGCCTTATTCATCACCTGCACATGAAAACTCTATCGTCTGAATTTATGCGACTGTGGCAGGTTAGTAAAAGCGCGGCAGTTCAACCTTCGCTCTGAATCGCTGGTTTCTCCTCGAAGGCTAACGTCATGTTAGAATACGACATCGACGACGCCCAGGCTCTCCTAGAGAAGAACCTGTCCACAGCGTCTCGCAACCTAGAGACCCTGGAGGAAGATCTGGACTACCTGAGGGACCAGGGCACCACCACCGAAGTCAGTATCCTTAAAGAGCACGGTGTGTCCAGCCCGGGCTGACCAGCAGGTGTCAGGGCTGCTCGTTCAGCTCCTGAGCTCCTCAGTGAAGGCGGATAGGGCTTCATAAAACACCAGCACCGTGTTTTATGGTCAGAATCCTAAGGTTTGGCCACTAGATGGCACTTTTTTGTAGAAGCATATGCTCTAATTGCTCAGTCCCAAAACAAATGGGGCATTTAGTCCTGTAAATAATCTATAGCATGCAGTATTTTTAAGGTAATGAACAACTGATTCCTAACTTTTAGCTTTACGGATGAAAAGCCAAATATGTAGCTTTCAGTAGGCTGGAGTGGCATGTACTCCATTACAGCTGTAATCCTGGTTGGTTCAGTATTTATAAAATGAACAGATTAAGAAACCATTTTTTCTATTTCAGGTCTTCAAACCTATGGTTTTTGTTCAAATAAAACAAGTCGATCTTATTCAAACCCAGTTACAGTTCATTACAGCTAATAATGGTTTAATATATTTAGTATGAGGCAGAGGGCAGCATCAACCTCTAGTAGTATAATCAGTAGGGCTGCAACTAACGATTAGTTTTATTTTCGACTAATCTATCTATTGTACAAAAAAAGAATCTTCATCATTCAGTTGCTTGTAAAAATATTCTGACTCCCCTGTTCTTTTCTACACACCTTTAAACGCCTCTTTATTGCCTCTTGTTGCTCTCCTTTATTAACTTTTATAAATGATCCTCCATATAATCATTTTAAATTTAGCTGACCTGGTTTATTTTTAATATTTTATTCATCATAAAAATGTTCTGAAAACAGTGTTTTGACCTTCAAGCTCTTAGCGTTGCTTAATGTTTAAACAGATTTTAACCTATAGCCCGCTGTAAAGAAGGGGAGCACATTAACATGTTTGCATTCAGACTGGTTCTCTTTCATTAGGCAATATTCTCAGCATTAATACTAAAAACCAGCTAATTATTCATTTCCAAATAAACTCTGGCGCTCTAGTCAGACGTTAAAGTTAAATAAAACCATCCCGTCATGTAGCTTCACTTTAATCTCAACCATTAATCTTCATTTTGTATCAAATAAAGTGTAATTTACTAAACTTTACTAACTTTAGTTTCTTGGGGTTGTAGTCATGTGACAGGAGTTCTCTTTACTCACTGGGGAGCTGGCGCTATACCGCCCTCTGCTGCAGCCTTGGTGAACTGCGTGTGATTTTAAACTGTACCTCTCAAAGTGAAATATTGAGATTGTTGCAATGTTTATAATTTAAAATAAAATTTAAACATGTAAATTTAATTTATAATTTAAATGGCGCGTCGACGCATGAATTTTTGCGTTGATAGTTTTTCATTATCGACATCGTCGATACCGTCGACTAACGGTTGTAGCCCTAATAATCAGGAAATATCCCAGCATTGTAGCGTCACAGCTCTAATTAAAAACTATGTTGTGATGTAATTGCTTTTCTGTAATAATTCCCCCATTTTCACCATTGGAGCCCCAAAGTAAATATAATTATAACGGTGCCATCGGCTGGAGATTCTCACCACATGTTGGCAACAACCCATCCAGTCCACACGGGCAAAGAAACCCGACCATAGATGTTCATAAATTAAATGATGTGTAATAAGATAAAACAACTTGGGGAGGAAAGTATTGATCTGATGAAGAAAGGGAGGTGCGTAAAAAGATGTCTCATTAGTAACATGTCAGCAACATTGTGATGAGGCTGGTTACAGGATCATTTCTACACAGCTTCAGCTTCTAGGGACCACTGTTGGCTATTAGTGCTTTTGTTATGTTTCACAGACTGTTTGCTGTAGAACCATGGATGTCTAAGCCACAACAACACAATGACATAACTCTGTATTAAAAAGCTTTTTTTTTTTTTTTTTTGGCTTGCTTGATTTAAAAAGCTCTTGGTTTGTGTTTCATCTTAACTTGTCGCTCCCTTCAGACATGGCACGAGTCTACAACTGGGACGTAAAGAGAAGGAGCAAAGAAAACCTCCTGAAATCGGCTACCAAGTCTTAATTAAACAGAACAGTGTCTATGTCCCCCCCCTCCCCGCTAACGTTCTCCTTAGTCATTAAATAAAAATGAACCCAGAGCTGAAGTCGTGCGTATGTTGACCCCAGAGCTCGGCTCAGAGGGGACCCGTCTGAAGCGTCCCGGTGTGTGACGCTGCAGAGGTCGAGTGTTTCAAGTGCCGTTTGCTTTTCAGCCTCTCCTCTACCCAGTCCAGCTAAACCTTTCACCACTACTGTTTTCTGTTCATTTTTGTTACTTTTTAAAAGTATTTTTCAAGTAAAATCTAACCAAAAAGCAAAGTCGACAAGGCCGTTTTGTATTCTTTTTATTGATTTAAATATGTTCCGTTTGCTTCTTTATTTATTTCCTTTGACAGACTATGAATGAGGGTTCACCTACATCATCTTCTCCTGTGTGGATTTTCCTTCTGTGTTTTCCACAAATACTTCCTCTCAGCCAGCATCGCTCACAGTTCTAGTTTCCTCCAACAGAGCCGGCTGGTAGTTTGACGATTGTGAAAAGAAATAAATAGGATTAAGTGGTTTGGCCTTGTAACTGTGGTTTGCTTCCTTGAGACGTTGAGGGGTTCACAAGGATCAGCAGGATTCCTCCATCAAACCTGCTGTAGTCCTCTGACCTCTGACCTTCCTCTCCATGTTTCCTACGTTTCTGTTTTCCTCTCCTTGTCACTGTCCTGTCCGTATTTATTTGTCTTCCACTGTACTCGTTAAACAATGACTGAAGTAAAAAGAAGAAAATTGGGGAACAGATGAGACCTTGATATGATGCGTTGTGTGTTATTTGATATAAATTGTCACCTTTATTGCAATATAAGCCATCCCAAAAAAAGTAAAAAACAATTAACTGGACTTGTTTTCCGTAGTAGAAGTTTCGTTTCCTCTCCAGGAAGCTTTCTCATTTCAAAAAGTCTGGAGTAATGTGCAGTACCAAGTACTACTTGCAGTACATTAGTACCACGTACTAATGTGCAGTACTTTATACTACTGCCCAACAAAGGCTTTGTAATGGTTTAGATAAATCCTTAAAGCTTAAGAAAGCTTCCTGGAGAGGAAGCGAAACGTCTTCAACTACGGAAAACAAGTCCAGTTGCTTTTTTTTTTTTTTTTTTTTTGGAATGACCATGACCTGGATGACTGAGAATCTTCACCAGCAAAATAAGCCATCCCTCAGGGAACTGCCACTTCACAGATCTGAGGTCTGACTCAGGAGACAAGCACCTTGCTTGAGGCTACCACTCTCCCAATGTCTAAAGCCATGGAGATGCCGGGGATTGAACCCGGGACCTCATACATGCGAAGCATGCGCTCTACCACTGAGCTACATCCCCATTTACGTTGTCAGGAAGGAAAGGAAAATAGGAAACACAGCTTCAGGTCTGCTGACAGACAATTGCTGCGGCTCATCAACGTATAAAGCAGCTTCCAATCTTCCAAGGACTAGACCTCCCAACTAATTGACCGTATGGTCAGACTGCAGTGTTCAGAGAAAAGAACAATAACTTGATCTTGGACTCTACTGGTTTCGGTGACTGATATGTTGAAATTCAGGAAGGATTGCCAAAATACACCTTTATACTCTCATAACAGACTATGGCAGCTCATCTTAGCTTTGCATTGTTGGATCTAAATGAGCCACAAGACTTATTGGACGATTAGCTTCGGTCAGCTGAGACCATAGTGGCACTGTGCCAGTAGGGGGCGCCTGGGCTCAGCCCCATCAGAATTGCAGGGAAAAGGTGAAAAAAAACGGTAAACAAATTAGAAAATAAGCGATTATCATAACCTTTCTCTAAATAAATGTGCTTTTAAATGTTTGGCATCCATGTGACTTCCTGCTGGTCTCTGATTGGTTGCTTAAAGATTCTCCTCAAGGCCCGGCTCTCAGCAGTCACAGCCAATCAGTGCTTTTTGTGTCATTCTTCATCTAGTCAGGTTAATTGGTGATACCTGTCAGCCAGAGTCACACCCCTAGCAGGGTTTGGGGTGCAAATCTCAGTCACACATTAAAATGCTAACAGAAGGTCATTTATGAAATTATTTCATGAGACTTTTGCTGGGCAGGAAAAAAAGCAGATAAAGGCGTTTGGATCGGACCGACCAGACTTAAAAATCCAGCAGCAGGCAGGTGACCGGATGGATTTATTAATATGTAGAGGTTTTGTGTTTTAATCCCCTCCCTGCAGCGCACCATTGGTCATAGAGCACAGCTCCACCAAACCAAACAATATAATTACTTCATACTGGTTGTCAAGCACGGCGGTGGAGGAGTGATGCTTTAGGCTTGTTTTGCAGCCACATGACCTGGCCACCTTCTAGGTATGCTTTTGGACAATGTATCAACAGAACAGCGACCCGCAACGAGCAGCGAATCTAGAACAACATGACCTGATAGCAGAGAATCAGTGTAGCGATGCCCAGCTGATTGAAACGCCACAGTGACGTCTAAAGCTGTGACCCTGAACCGTATCTAATGTGGTCTTCTGTTTTTACTCGGAGCCTTGCAATGACATTTCGCTCAAATGTACCTCGTGAATGTGCGGCAGAATGACAGTATAGCCTGTATAAGCCTGAAAAAGAAAAGCGAGCCAAAATTTCTACCTCTGAAATGTGAGAGACTAACTCACAGGTTATCTCTGTTTATTAACCAGGGACTGAAATCTGGTTAAGATCTGATTAAAGTCATTTCAGACCGGATATGTTTTAGCTTGTCCTAATTGTGTATATTATACAAACCCTTAAGTCCATTTTCTTTTTATCATGACTTGTTAATACAACCTCCAGAGAATAAGTCAGAATGCATTAAGCCATTGCTCATCACGGCTTTAAATGCTGATTTTTTCTGCTTCAGTCTCACTTCACAGTGAGCTAAATAAACCAAGGAGAGTAGTCTCTGTGTGAGCAGACCTGCTGAATCCAAACACTGCCAGGGTTCCAACGAATCCCTCCGTGTTTCCTTTGGAAAGCGCTTTTCATCAGATCAGCCCCCATTTTTTGTGTTATTTCATGGGGAAAAATCACTTCTGTTTGTGTCTTTGGACTCAAACATTTCTTCAGATTCTAACATTTCCACGGGCAGGGAGAGGTCTCATAAGAGACCGAAAGACCCTCTGAGGCGAGTGATTGAGAACTTGCTCGACTCACTTGCTGAAAGTCAAAGAAGTGAACAGCAGGAGCCGTTTCCAGTCTTCTGGACAGCCGCTGAGTGCACTTCCTGGAAAGAAGCTGCTTCCTGGTTGACGGCTCCAGTCATTTGTGGTTTCTTGATTCACTCAGCAATCTGCATTTAGTTTTACTGGAATCAAGTGGCCGTTCTTATCTTTAGGATAAACCTCTGATTTAGTACATTTACAAGAAAAAAAGGAAACAAAATGACTCAGAGTTCTGGATTCTGTCTCCAGGTGTTTTGGACAGGCGACACCGTGACCCCCATGACCCGGTGCTTGAGACCCCTCCTTTATAACGACATTCCCAGGGAAGAGAAACAATCCCACAGCATCACATCAGTGTCACGTGACATTCATACCAGGGTCTCATTGCTGAGTAGACAGACAGAATAGTGAAAAACGCCTGTAATAATGAAAAAAATCTCCTAGGACATGTTCAGGGAGCAGATAATTATTTTAAATGTTTTTGTTTTCTTGCTGAACCAATGTTGTCATATTTAAGGCTGAATTGTCAGGGTGCTAAAATAATTCACATTGTTTTCAGAACAAGCAACACCAAACAGTAACAATTATAAGCTCCTGTTAGGTGGCTGAATGCTTTTTTTTTTTTTAAATAAGAAATTAACTTTTCCTGGTAAGCTGAAACAATTATTTTAAGACTAGTGTTTATTAGTGCAAATCTGATGTTTTTGTGCTGTCTGGGGTTTCTAGAATGCAACTCTTGAGGAAAGCTCAAAGGTATTTTCTGAGAAAAATTAAAATGTTCTTGGTTGTCTTTGACTCCAAGAACACCAGCTATACAAAAAAAAAAAAATACCAAGAAGCTCGGAGCCAACATGGATGTGTGGATGGTGCTGCCCAACAGATGGCAATAAGTGACATCCACTTGGGAATACCAACATGTTTTCCAAGTACTAACAGATTTAAGAAAATATAAAGTTGGTAAAGTTAAACACTGTGGTCCAAGTACCAGGATGGCATTAGGGCTAAATTCTCTTCTAGGTAAAGATATACTAGTTAATTACTGAGTAAACATAATATATATAATAACCCGATGATCGCAAAAATAAAGGTAATAGAAAAAACTATTTTTAGCTGTTCTTTTATGTGATTCTTTTATGTGATTTATGTGATTATACAACACAATGACATTGGCAGCACAAGGGATTCTATTCCTTTTTCTTTTAAGAGTGCAGCCTATTTTAGTTTTTTTATTGGGTTCTAATACCTAAAAATAGAAACAAAATAGATTTTGATAAATTTTCTCCATGAAGCAATATTTATGTATATAATATAATTTCATTAGTTTTTGGCATATCGTTTTGTCTGAGGGTCATAAAGGGTTTGCAGCACAAGACAATATTTGTCTTGCAGGAGAAAAAAAACTCTGAAGTTGAGGCTTTAATCTGAATGACGCCAAAACGCACCTCCGCCGTGTTCCAGATCCAAATTTGAAAACCGATTAAATTAATAAACAGATATATTCAGACCAGGCTAGCTGCTGCTAGCAGTGCAAGCTAGAAACGTAGTGTTTTTTGTACCTTGTACTTTCAAACATCGCAGCTACAGGTTCATTAAAAGTCTGTATAGTACTCTGTGTGATCATTAAACGTGCAAATTAACATATTTTTTTTACCGCAGTTCTTACTGAGTTGTAAAAGCAAGGCAGCCATGTTGGATTTTGATGCCCCGCTGAAGGAACCTGAGACTTTCCCGCATTGCACTCAGGAGACATTTCTGTTCGTTTCTACAACTTTAAACTTGAACATTTTAAACGTTGAGTAAAAGTCTACCAGGCATTTAGGTGTCATCATGAAGCCAACACAACAGACTGCCAGTGTCCAAGTCCTGTTGAAGTGCTGTTTAAAAGTCATGGTGGCGCTTGGAAAACATTACACTTACTGCTGTAGTGCTTCATAGAAAATGTTTGAGAACCTCTGTGTTAAAAATAATACATAGATTACAGGGAATTATTATCATTATTTGTGGAAGAATATTGTCATTATTTAGTTTTAAGGGGACATTTTTTAATCATAAAGAATAACATCGAGTACTTTCCATTCCAAGGTTTTGGCCTTGATGTTTGATTGTAAAAATCCTAAAAGCCTCATCCATACTGTTACATTCATCTAAAAAGCAATATGACATTGAAAGAGCCGTGTTTATAATGACTATACTGTGTATTAAACAATAATCCAAGAAGCTGCGGACGGTTCCATGACTTCCTGAGCGCTCTTATGAGAGAGGGGGAGTAAAAACGACCACAACACGGATGTAAGCATTATTTCTTTAATTTCCATGTCAGGGGTTGGAATGCATCTTGAAATATAATCAACGACGTTAGGCAAAGGTAAGGTTTGAAATCTGTGACTGAGAAGACACATTTAAACCACTTTAAGTCTTCTCTTATGGCCATTTTAGATTGTGTGCCTCACATGTTCTGTTATAGCAAAGCTACTATGGCGATGAGGTAAAACTGCAGGGTTGAACTTAAGCTTTAAAAAAAAAAAAGTTATACATGACGTTGCATTTTCACAGATTAAAAAAAGCGACGTGACCTACTTGTTACTGAACAGAGCTGAACCTTGTAGTATGGCTATGAATCGTGTCGGCTAGGTCCGCTTTCTTTGCGCGGCCGTTCTGGGCTAATTTTCCTTCTTTCCTAAGCGTGCCTGGTTGGTTATGTAGCGTTTCCGTGGAGACCGCTCATCGAGTGTCCGTTTGTGTGATGTAGTCCATCTCTGTTGGTTTGGCCTTGGAGAACCAAAATATACCAAATAAGGCGTTCCCTGTGTTAGACAGAATTGACTGGTAAGGTGCTTTCCTGTCCCAACAAACTCCCAGAAAGTCCCGTAAACCCACTTCCCTGCGTTCAGTAACACAGACCCACATGGAGCTTCACGAGTCCACTACTCCAGAGGGGTTACCTCAGCTGTACACGTGTCTTCCTGCGGTAGGAGTTGTTACTGTGTGACTTTAACACTGACAAAGGTTGCAACCAGGTCAACGTCATCGAGCTCACTGGAGGTCTGAATTCAGTGCCTAACAAAAGTCATTTTACCCGCTAAATGTTTTTTTTTATGTGACAAGACAACACAGCGTTGTCTATGATTGTGAAGTGGAAGGAAAGGGACGCGTTTTAAAAATGTTTTACAAACAAAAATCATGAAACGCGTGTAACCTATACATGTATTCGGTCCTTTTAGTCGATGCTTTGTGGCCAACTGTGGCTTATTGGGAAGAACAGGTGTGTTGCAATCCGAAAGCTGTGGGTTTGATTCTAGCTTCCTGTCACATTTCAGTGTGACAGCCTCTGCAAGGCAATTAACCCCAAGTTGCCTACCGATCTGTGTGTGTGTGTGTGTGTGTGTGTATGTGTGTGTAGGAGACCTTTTGCAGCATGTCAGCGTTGGACATCTGGAATTGAAATACTTTCAAATTCTTCTTTGCAAAGTGGCTCAAGATCGGGTAGATTGGATGGAGAAGGTCTGTGACTGTCCGTTTTCAAGTCTTGCCACAGCTTTTTAATTGGATTTAGGTCTGGACTTTGACTGGGCCATTCTAACACGTGGCCACGCCCAGTTTTTTCCACCTCTAACAGCTTTTCTTCCAGGGTTCCTCTTTATGTCGCCCCATCATCCTTCCTTCCACATCATCCCACCACCGTGTGGGATGATCAACAGATTCTTCCACCTGAGCTGAGGATGGCTGCAGCTCCTCCAAAGACACAACTAGCCTCTAGGCTTTTTCTCTGGCTTTTCTCACACGGCCTGTCAGCCCAGGTGGGTGACACTGGATTTTATTCGGGGATCTCAGGGTAAAGGGGTGAATACAAATCCGTGCCACGGTTGCCAGATTTTTATTTCTATAAAGGTTTAAAACCATGTACCATTTCACTTCCACATAACAGTCCTGTACTAATTTATCTTGGAATTATCACACGGTTTCCAAATAAATAGATCTAAGTTTGGGGTTGTAAGATGAAGATAGGTTAAAAAAAAAAGTTTAAATGGTATGAAAAGAAGTAAAAGGACAGGCTCAGGTTTTGTTTTAGACCTCCAGGACTCCTCAGTTGATTTCTGGATTGTGAAGCAACATGTCAGTAAAGGGGAAACAGGAGAAGGAAGGGTATACTCTAATATAACCTAATTATGCCAGTTATATGATGTCTTAAAAGAAACGACCAAAGAAAGATATGATCTCTTTTTATGTTATCATAAAAATTGCATATTGAGAGGCGTTTAATGGAAGAAGCGTCATGGGAGAAATTAAAACAATATAGTCTTGGTAACAGATCCGGTTTGCTAAGGCCTTTGCGAGACTTTCTGGGAAAGCAGTTCAGACGGAGGAGCCGCCAACCAAACCTTGTACAGAAATGGATCCCTCCCTCTGAGTCCTGCCCCCATGACCACCGTGATGTCCGATGACACCAGGAACCAGCAGAACCACTTCGCCCGTCCAAATCTGTATCCGGTCTGAAGGAAGTCCGTTTCAGTTCGGTGGGGGGGCTTCGGGTTCGCCTCAGTCCACCAGCCGTTCCGCGCGGCACCCGCTCCTTTTCAAACCTTCGTCCACCGCCATCCACGCCCCTTCCCAGATCAACAGAGGCAGCGGCGGTCGCTCTTGGTCACCTCCTCCGACGAGTGAACCACGTTGGGCACGAAGCCGCTCTTCACGCCCTCCCAGCCCTCCTGGATGGTGATGTCGCCGGACCGGACCAAGGCGAAGATCTCCCGGGTCAGCTCGGTGAAGGCGTGCTCCACGTTGATGGCGTCGCGGGCGGACGTCTCGATGTAGCGCATGCCGTACGCCCCGGCCAGTTTCTCTGCTTCTTGCCGGGTCACCTGCCAGATGGAAAGGTGAATTAAGCAAATCCTGGTTTTTTTTTTGTATTTTGTTTTTTTAGGTAAGCTAAATTGCTGAGACACAGAAATGATGCTTCATGAACCGCCGGGTCATGGCGTCGCAGTTTATCGTCCCGCAGTGCGATTCTGCTCACTCACTGTTAAAGATCATGTTCCTGATAAGGATGCAGTGAACATTATCTCCAGTGAGCAGCGTCACTGCAGGGTTTGAGACGTCAACATGGCAGATCTGTTTATGTCTGACATCCAGAACCCCGTGGGGCCATGGCAGACCTAATCCAGACTAAGGTGGCTAAGAAAACCCATCTTTCAAAACACACTGTGCCTTATTTGATCCTGTTAGAATTGTTGCACAGAGCCTTGCAACAGTGTTCATAACTCTGCTTATTTTTTCACATTTTGTCAAGTTACAACCAATTTCTACTTATTTTATCAGCATTTTATGTGGTAGAACAACAACAGTCGGACGCAGTTGTAAATCAGAAGAAAAATGGGACATGCTTTTTAGGTATTTCTATCAAAAAAAGAATAAGAAAGGAAAAATGGGTCTAGCATTTGCAGTCAGCCCTGTTTACTCTGATACCGTTTTAAAAAAAAAATCCAAAATCTGACATGTTAAATCCCGGGCTGCTGTTGGTAGTATTGTTGCCTTGCACCAAGAAGGAGTTCTGGGTTCGACCTGGTGTCTTTCTGCATGACGTTTGCATGTTCTCCCTGTGCAGGCCTGGGTTCTCTCCTGGTACTCTGGCTTCCTCCCACAGTCCAATAACAAGGTGGGTAAAGTGGTTACTGTTAGGTGTGTGCATGCACGGTTGTTTGTCCTGTTTGTCTCTCTGTTGCCACGTGATAGGCACTCTGAGCACACCAGCCGCACTTTAGAGCACGGTGGTGTCAGCATCATGCTTTTCTTCAACAGAGTACGGGAAGCCGATCAGTTGATGGGAAAATACTGAATAGTTCAGTTTATTTATATCACGCTAATCCACGGAAAAAAGCCTTCCACAGACTTTACTAGACAAACACATCCTGTTCATATCCAGAAATATAGAGTTAACCCAATCCAGACATATAGCCATATTGAAATTCAGTTACTCACATTCACACCAAGCTTAGCTATGATACAATGTAGACAAAGGTTTTTTTTTCTTTGCTAACAATGCGCTGACAACCATGTTGCCTTCCAGTTCACAACTACTGTATCTATAAGCCACATGGTGTTGGTCTATCACATCAGTTCCCAGTAAAATAAACAGAGGTGCATGTTTGTGATATTACACAACGTGGCAAAGTTGAAGGTGTATTAATACTTTTGCAGTGGTCTGCATTTTACTGGCAGAGGATTTTGCAGTGTCATTTTAATCCTTTGGAAGCTAAACAGCGCGGCTCATCCGTCACTCCAGTCTGCATTGACCTAAGTGTGAGAGAAAACTAAAAAAAATGTAAACGGGAAACCTCAAAAGACATCAAATAAACACACCACTCATACGTTATTGTTTTCAACATATCCTAACAAGAAAGCCGTTTTAGAAGCAGTTACTAGAATAACTTTTGGTCCGTGTTTACCTGGCGCTGTGCCTCCAAGTCGCACTTGTGGCCCACCAGCAGGAAGACGATGCTGTGCGGCTGGACGTGGCTGCGGGCCTCTTCCAGCCAGTCGTGGACATTCTGGAAGGAGCGGCGGTTGGTGATGTCGAAGAGGAGGAGCCCGCCCACAGAGTTACGGTAGTAAGCTCTGGTGATAGACCTGCACGGGACGTTAAAGGAGACGTCACACCTCCTATTGCCACAACCGAGCAGTTCTCCGCTCTCAAGACGGTGGTTTGCTTTTACTGTGAGAAGGTTTAAACGTGGTGGTGAAGAAATGTGATATGCGGGATTCACTTTGGTTTATCTCTGTTGGATATTGGTACTTTTTTTTTTAGAAGTTTTCTTTCAATAAAAGTTAAGTTAGAAGTTCTTTTTTTAGCTCGTGTCGCCTTCGTTTACAGTATTCAGACTACGCATGGGCCAGTATGAATTTCTCACTGTGCAATAACCTTCAGTAAAAAAAAGGCATAGTTCAGTGGTATCATGGTATTCATGCAAACATTTTAAACAAAACTCTATAATATTCTCAAACAGCCCAATCTAGTGTAGCGGCCCTCTTTCAGAAACAACTTTATTGGCCATGATTATGTGCACAAACAAGGAATTTGACTTTGGTTTCACAGCATAAAAACATTAAGTATAAACTTAAATAATAGATAAAAAAGGACTACATACAGAATACGTGCAAGTGCACCCAGTATTTTGTTATTTAAAAAAAAGGCAAGTTAGAATGGTGCAAATGTGTTTTTCTCTCTCTCACAGCTGTATAGCTGACAGCTCAGGCTTAGCGTATCATGCTATAATATTAGCTTACTTAATAGACAAATTCTCCCTATAGATTTTAAGTTTTTGTTCATTTTGAAAAAAGTATAAACAAAGAAATATGAAATACTGTATATCCAGGGCAATGGCAAGTACAACAAAACGAAAAGGGAGAGCTAATAAGCCCACTAGGCTTGACTCCTGACCTAAGGACCGTTGCAGCATGTTTCACCCTCTTACGGTCTGAAAACTGGCAATAAAGGTCACTAGTGCCACAAAATCCTGAAAAAAAAACAAGCTGTTGAAACTTTGATAAAACATGAGAATCAGCTGCAGAGCAAATGGCGAGAAGAGCTGCTCAATTTCAGCAGTTCTCACAGGGTTTCTGGGACATGAACACAAACCTCCTCTGATTGCTTTTATTTCTCATTATACTTTAATATAGCATAAATATTTTAGGAAGCACATTTATAGGCTCGAGTCAGAGAGATGTGTTACATGAGACACCTCAAAAAAAAAGGAGGGGGAGGGAGGGAGGGAGGGGGGCGTTAGTCAGCAGGGAGGATACAGCGAGACAGAAGGAGTAGGTGGAAAAACAAAATCAGGCCTGTCAAGTGACTCACTTGATTTGACACATGCATGCCTAATTTATACAGGTGTATTTATGGAAGCAAGGAAGACGCAGATAAAACCACTGACTAAAAGAGCTGCGTCACTGAGTGAAGAAGACGGCAGAGTGATGGAGAGAAGCTGGCAATTTACCGCGGTCCAGCAAAAACGCAGCATCTACAAACGGAAATAATACCTTTGCACTATTTCTGCTGAGTCGGGATTTGCTGAAGCATTGTAAGACATGTTTGCCTTTAGAGTTTCAATAGGTCCGATAAAACCAGACACGAGTATCACAAACTGTGACTGTCATGATTTAGGTTTTTGTTCGCTTTGTTCTGGACCAATCAGTTTCCACTCCCCCCGCAGCCATCAGTCATCAGCCAATCAGCTGTCACCAGTCAATTAGCCCAGATCAGCTCCACCTGCTGCCAGTAACTACTGTCAACTCTGCTCACCTGCCAACATTTACCTGCCTCAGTCATCCACTCACTGCCAGAACGTCTCATCTCGTCCAGTGTGATATGCTGTGCCTCTACCAGTTCCTGTGTGCTCAGCCAGCTGGACTCTTCTGATAAAAGTCGCTTGTGTCTGCGTGCTGCAGTTCTGCCTGTTTCCCTGTGAGTTTCCAGTCACTCTGTTCGTTCTGGTGGTTCCACCGGTCCACATCGCCTGTTCTGGTCTGTTCTCTACCTGCACCCTCTGGTCCCCTGCTCATCCCTGCCTGCCTGCACCTTCAGCCATAACTCATCTGCATAGTCTGGTTCTGCTTGGCTGCCTTGTCTGCCGCTACTCATCCCCTTCAATAAAGCTTTTAAATCGTACCTCTGAGTTTGGCTGGACATCGGGTTCATCAGCGTCGTCCATTACAGAAACAAATGACAAATGTTATCAGTTAGCCTTAAAGGACACCAGAAGAATTTTGTTTCAATTTGTCAACCTACAATCGAATAAATAAACAGCTTGATGGCATGGGCAGTCTAGTTGTGTACTATAGATGTTCGTAAGAATATTTTCTCTATCAGCAGACGGGCACACTGGAACAAATTAAGTCCACACAGGTATTATAGTGACGGCACACGTTGCTGTTTAAAAACTACATCTAATTTTAGCTAGCGGTTTAAAGACATCTTGGGAAAAATGCTCTGTATCACTGTCTGGTCTCCTCGAGCTGTTGACATGGAAACGCTGAAGATGAAGGCAGGTGACAGCCGCCCCCTTTGTCACAAAGCTGAGCTTGGTGATGTGTGTGAAGATGTACAGCATTTCTGTTTTTTCTGACTTGCCATGTCTATACAGTGATCTAGCCTAAGACGGCTGCAGGTTGTTTTCTTCTTGTTAGCATACATCTGCCTTGAAATGATTATCCATACAATCAAAGATTGAAAAGCTAATGATAAATTCGTTTAAGCGAACAGAGGTAGAAAATATGTCTCTGTAGTAAAAAAAAAAAAAAAAAAAAGTAAATCCAAACAGTACATCGAGTTTTACCAAGAAATGTAGTCATGCAGAAAAATCACAGAGGAAGTAAAAGTAAGAAAAAAGTTTTTTTGGGGGGATTTCCAATTCTTTTATCACATGTTTTATTAAAGTAGACAGAATTTGAAAAGGGTATTTAAAAAAAAAAACAGGTACAACCCTGCCTACCCCTTCCACCTGCTGCCTGAAGAACATCACAATTCAAGAGAAACTTTGCACAAGCAGGAGCAAGTGTGTCTTTTTTAAAATGTTTATTATTTTTATACACAACCCTAACTTGCAGATCCATTATCCGGGGGTACGGGGATATAAAATAAAGAGGAAGTAGAAAATGCACTTGTTGTTCCTTCTTCATATGCTTTCTATCACTTCATACCATTTTTAAGACACAATCACTAAATTGTACATATAATTGATTAATTTATTCCTCTTTAGGTACACGCTAGCATTAGCACTGCAGCACAGCTAGCTGCTACAGGAAGGGGGAAAAGTAGCAGCTAGAAAGGCATTGCTGCAAAAGTAAAGGGAAATCTTGACATATATAAGTTTTTCAACACGTAATGCTATTAAAGGGGCTGTATTTTATAAGGGTTGCAGTCTTGAAGCAAGAATAATCTATTTTGGTGAGTAAATCTAGTATAGAGGAAATATCCCAATCTAAATTCACAACTGAGGATCAAAATGTGTTGTTTTATACACGGTCTAATGTAAATGTTAGCATTCTATGCTCAATTAATATTTAAATGTAAGCTTGCTTACTTGCCATACCTCAGTATAACTTAAACTACGGTTGTTCTAATGTATTGTTGTTAATGAGAAAATCCCACTTTACAGAGAGGTTAAAGGTGAGATAAAGATGTGACCTTAGATGGACCTCTGTCCCGCTTTCATTTCTGTAAAAAAGAAAAAACAAAAACAGCCGTATCGCTTTTGAATCCATATCGGTGTGCTGAAATGTTGCACACCATATGGTTGTTTCAGTTTCTAGATAAATCAGTTTTTAAATTGTTAAAGTGAAGGTTCCTCTTTCTCCTCCGGTGAGGATGTCATGTGCTGATTAAACTCGATTCTGCTGCTTTTCCCACAGATCTCTTCCCCTAGAGTTGTGGTTCTCGTGGTGTTTCGGTTTTTCCTTTGGTCATCTTTGAGCCGGTCAGGCAGCCTGAACATGTTTTATTCATGTCAGCTTTGCAGAAAACCTTAAATCACCTGATTCAGCAAATATTAAAAGTTTTTACAGTTCTTAAGAAAAAGAGTCCTCATTAGGTGAACCCTGAAATATGATGCTGCACTTTGCAAAAAGCTCAGGTGGGGGAATGTGTCTACTTGAAAACTGCTGTTAGTAAACTCGATCCAATCTCCCTGACTGGGTGAGAATATTGAGCAATTTTCCCATCCACTGTAAATTGTCTTATGGTCCAAGCAGTGGAATAGTGGTTTAACAAAACATTTCAAAAAGTGTTGGAGCTCTGATTTTGTTTTATTTCTTGGATTGGATCATCTTTTCCTACACGCTTGCAGATGCCTACCAGAAATATGCTTCCGTAGAAAACAAGCAGGTTTATTTTAACCTTATTTGGGTGATGATTACGCCGTGGATTTAAGCATTTGCAATCCAAATTTAACCTACGGATAAAGATTTGCAACACAAAGCAGTATATTCTGGTTATAATATAACGCAGGCAAGAATTCAGCTAGGGCTTACCGGAACACTACCCCTGGAGCCCAAAGTTTTGAGAGGCCCAGAATAGCGTTTTTGAGTGTATGTGTTAAAATAAAACTTTTTTTCAAACACGGTATTGTTAAGATTACGAAGAAAACATTTAAGCCCATATCACAATGACGCGTTCTAATGTCATGCCTGTAACCGATTCCCAATTATTTGAAAATGGTGAGGCCATAGCCCCACACCCCTAAACTAGCTCTGCACGTCATTAAGATTTATGGTAAATTTGGAGGACTGCGTTACACCACCGCCTACAGGCTTGCCATTGTTACTACAGTGTTTTGTAGTATTGTTGTTTTAAATAAAAGACATTTCTAGAACTTGGCCTGCATTTATAAAAGGCTTTGTAGAAAGAACAAACAAAATTCAGAGTGATGCTACTTTTTTGTGTAGCTACAGTGCCTAAAATCTGGATTGTACCTAACAATCAGTCTTTTGTAATTTGCATGATTTCAGAACCTTTCTTGGGGTAGGGCAGCAACATTAACTCCAGCCCAGGGGCCCTATAATCTTCCATATCTGGCCCGGATTCTTGCATATGATCTTGTTTAACCGGCACTGTCCCCGGGTTAATACATCAGTGCAGACCCTGCATGCTGTAGGATAAGCATAAAGTATTTAAAAGGGGACATTCAGCTGTTACAACTTCTTTATTTTATTATAAAAATGCAGAAGTGATTAATATAGATCCCATTGTTAGAAATGACCTAAATAAAAAAAATAGAAATGACCTAAATATATTCACATCCCTTCTAGGCAAACAAATGATCACTAATTTAATTTAAAATAAATAAATTGTGTCTCCGGTGTAAACCACTGACCCCCACCCCTCCCTCCAACAGCGCAGGGGGATTAGAAAGAAACAGCAGGACCTCACATCATCTGCTCAGCGTGCTCGGTCTCCCGCCAGCCTGTCTCCCCCGGCTCACCTGAAGCGCTCCTGCCCCGCGGTGTCCCAGATTTGCAGCTTGATCCGCTTCCCGGGCTCGATCTCCACCAGCCGGGAGAAGAAATCCACGCCCACGGTGGGGTCGGACACCTGGGCGAAGCGACCCTCCGTGAACCGCCGGATCAGACACGACTTGCCCACCGTGGAGTCCCCGATGACGATGAGGCGGAACTGGTAGAGCCAGATGGCCTCCATGACTGCAGTCGCTCCGCGCGCCGCTCAGGTCTGCTGAGGTGTGAGCGCCCGAGGTGCGCGTGCGTCGGCGCGAGCTTGTGTGAGAGACAGAGAGCATGTCCCCGTTAGACCATCAGCTGCTCGCTGTGGGACCAAAGTGACGCTGAAGCAATGCTAGGAGAGGCCATTTTGATATCACAGTTTGTTTCTACTGTCGACAAAAGGATCGGAAACATTTTAGTAAAAAAAAAAAGCAAACAGCTCAATAATAGCAGACGGTGACAGTTTGACTCAGCAGTTAGTTATTACAACAGCAGCAGCGATATTACAACGTGAGAGCAGAGGTGGTCTTAGTCAGATTTGGGCCCAGGGCAAAACACAGATGTGGGCCCCTCCCCTTCCCTTCTTTAAACTAAGAGGCGCCATTAAATGGGGGCCAGTGGCCACCCTTATAAATGCCTGAGCCACACAGCTGCCTTCTCTAGGCAGATTGTGTTATGGATGTACAGTATCCATGGCCGCTGGAAGTGGGGGTGCTGCAGCACCCCCTGGTGGCGAGATGGAGATTTAAAAATATATATATATTAAAAATACTTTGCACAATTTATAAATGTCTTATCAATATTTTGGGAACTGATTTTTACTTTTTTTTATTTTACTATTACGTGTATTTGGATTTTAATTAAATTTTTTTGAGGCTAGAGGTCGCCTAGTAAAGGGGTATCCTGCTCACGGCAGCAGACTAGTAATAGGCTTTTCGTATGAACTATCAGGGGCAACTTTCTTGCACTTGGATCAGTTGCTAAATATAGCAGTGATCTCAAAACACCAAGGTTCCCACGTTTTCACTTGCACATTAATAAGCCGATAGAAAATATAAACTGTTGCGTTCCAGTCCAAGAGGTCACGTGATTCGAGTTTTGCTGTTCAGCCAATCATATCGGCGTATTTTCAGCCATGCGAGTTCAACCAGTTCATCGTGGCTACGCCCATAAGCTGTTGTATGCATCCGTTTCCAGACGAAGAAAGCCCAATAATAGCATTTTCTGGTGCCAGTGGGCAAATATCTTGATGGCAAAGAAAAAGAAATAGCCCAGTCATACCTAGAGACAAATTTAAGAAAGACTTTTCAAATCTACGTTGTTATAGTGTTATTGTGAAGTTTAATAAATAGTGCATATATTCACCTGAGAACTGATGATGTCTGTGTGTTAGACACTGGTAGCGTGCACTGAAGTGTATGTGACAATAAAGTTGTTAATCTCAGTCTATTTATTTTTATTTATTGTATTTTAAATAGGCCTATAGGCTCATAGGTCTTTTGTCCAAAAATACAAAAAAAAATATTCACAGCACCCTCTGTTCAAAATTACTTCCAGCGCCCCTGCAGTATCATTTAAAATAAAAATCTAAATAAAATTGGCCAATTTGTATTTTAATAACTTACAACATTTATTCATTCTATCTATTTCCCCCCTTTTAGTGCCACTCTTATGTACTGTCGATCATAAGTGTACACATTCCAGTTATATTTACAGGTTATTAAGACAAAAAAACAAAACAAGAGAAAATAAAACCCGTACATTTATTATCATTGTTTTTCATCTTTAATGCTACATTGAACTTGTACACTTCAACAGAAATACACACACATCTGTTTAGGGAGCAGGAATCAAAGTTATGAAGACCTTGGTGAGCCGTCCCTCATGCAACCCCACAACAGACTCAGGTATTCCCTAATGACAAAGCTAAAGTCGTCCAAATGCTCTCTTCTGGTACTTTCACAAATACAAAAAGTATTCTGTGAACCTCTCCCTGCATTTTGATGAACCATTGTGGAGTGGGGATTATTTCATTACAGGATTGAGCATTTTAGGTTTTGAACTATTGATGACCAAATGCAGTCCAGATTCCTTACAAAGACAACAGCGTGAGAGTCCTTTAGGAGGTCAGATAACAACTTCAGCCATTTTCTTACAGTGCTTACGCTGCGTACAACCCCGTATCTCATTAACTGCACATGCAAATGAGCAATACGACACTTGACCGGCGTCCAACCAAGTTTGTGACACCCTGAGTAAAGAATCATATCATAATATTGGGGAGTGCAACTTTATAGCTGCAGCATCCATGATATTTAGAAAAATTAAACCTAAAAAAAAAAAAATTCTTAAACCAATTTAAGTTTTAGTATTTAACAATAACAGTGGACCTAATGTGTAATGCAGATATTTATTTTTCAATGATCAGTATTTGTTTATAGATTTCTATTGTAATGAACATTTCAAGTGCCATGGTAAACATCCTGAGAATAAATGTCAGTTTTCTCTCTGTCTTAGTTTTTCTCTGCATAAATTTAGAGAAACGTGTTGTGATTGTGTTAACGTGCTGGTAAGAACAGAGCAGTTAGCAAATCTCACTTATTAATCACTTATTATCTCACTTGTTTTTCCCAGATTTTGTTTCAGAGGGGGGAAAAAGAATCTAGCAATCCCCAAAAAAAAAAACAACCTTCTAAATGATAGGCAACTTTTTTTTACCTAAGCTATCTAGGCTACTGTGATTATACTGACACTGATAAAAAGCTACATAGGGGTCAGAAATTGCTGACTAATGCGGATTTTGGCATAATACTATTTATTTATTTTTATCCGAAGTGTCACAAAATCTAGTGAGATCTCGCCAAGATGTTTCTCGTCAAACTGAAATGTCTCATGAGAAGAGACAGTTGTTGTTATGAGGCTGGGGTATGAACACGAGTGCTTTAAGCCTAAACATCCTGAATCTGGTTTTAAAGTAGCACAGGTGTCTGAAAACTGTACCTGTTCTTGCGACCTCAAGTTAAAAAGCACATTTCTCTGTTCTTACAGAATACATTTTAGCCCTTTAAAAGGGACATATCATGCCAAGTCCTCTTTTTTAGTCCTTAACTGTATGTTGTTGTGTACTTAAAGTCTCTAGGAGTGCAGAAAAGCTGAATATACTTTCTCCAGCTGCAGCATAGATATCTTTATATTCTGTTTGGGTCATATTTTTCAAGCTGTTCAGTTTTCTCTATTCCCTATTACGTTTTTTTGAACAATTACGACACAGTATTTGCTTCAGAGCTCCTAAACAAAGTCATGGACTCGTGGCTTACCAATTTTGCAAATCCGCCATCTTTATTTTTCTCGGCACGATTTTGTAGTCCAAGCTCGGGGATGTCGCGGCTACAAGTGGATAAGTGAAAAGGTTTGGTTGTTGAGTGTATTAAAACACACAATTTATTACACCGTCCCCTGGCACACTACAAAAATGGTCGAACGGGGTGGAGTGGAACGCTCTGTGACCTGGAGGGGGCGGGCTGTGAAGACCACCTTTAGATTTAAAGAGACGGCACCAAAACGAGTTGCTGTCAGCTGCACCTCAGAACAGGGGTGAAAGAGGGGCTGTGGGGCAACAATAGCGAGGAATTCAGACCAAAACGTTGCAGTTCCACTTTATATAGACCACAACTGAATGATTTAAATGTGAAAATGAAGAGCTTAAAAGCATATTTCCTGTTCAAGCAAGCACTGCGACTCCTTAGCCATTAGCCGCTAGCAACCGCTGCTTGTTATCAGTGCTAAACTAAAAGGATATTTCAGGTTGGAAATCCACAATTTTCTTCTAATCAAAAACACCATTACAATACAGTTCACACACAATTTAAGAAACCTTGATTCTTCTCATGAAACACACAAAAAAGCACATGCAATGCTGTTTTGGCTTTAGGGTCAACCATTGATCATACAATAAAAATGTGCTCCAAGTTCCTGGTGGAAGTAAAGTTTTTTTTTTTTATCCAACAGAAGCTGGATGATTTCTATAATAAAACAAATGTTCTTAAGATTTATTTAATTTCGGATCAACTCATAAGGCCATCACAAAAAAAAAAAAAAAAAAAAACAGGCATGACGCTGCCTGCCAATCTACATGCTGTTTGATGATGGGTGGACAGATTCCTTGCTTTGGAGGCACTAAATGAACGGGGAACAGACATTACAGACGTCGTCATTCTACCTGTCGATAACCAATCAGAGCTGATCGTGGTAACGTTTTGATCAACGGGTTGTTGATTTTTGCCTCACTACTTATTAATCCAATTCATACAGCCATATGTGATTCACTCAGAGTTTATCTGCCTCTTCCTTGTGTCCCTGACCTCTTCAAAACGACTGCACCCACTCCTCTGGTGTACTATGTACCTTTAGAGGGCCTGATGTTTCACTGCTGCCTGAACCGAAAGCCTGTTTGCAAAATTGATTCAAGGCTGGACAGCACAAGGAGCACGAGAGAACATGAACTAGTTTCTCTCTCTTTCTCTCTCTCTCTGTAAAATCCTGGTGTGAGAATCAGGCTCACGTTTGTGTAGCCGAGTTAAAATAAGCGATCCGAGCCTTCAAATGTTGTGGCAGACAATGTAGTTAATGACAGAAAAAAAATCAATGTTGTAGGCTACTGGGAGTTACAAGAAGCGCCAGTGGGAGTTTATAGAGATTGCATGTCAGCAGAAGTAACTTTATAGCCTTCAGATGCCCTCTGCCGGGTTTCTTATCACTTTGCTATCAAAAAGGCAACACTCCTCGCCTGTGCTCTGTACTTTCGGAGAGTCATGATGCTATTTGTAAAAGTCCGCTGCAGCCGGCGGGGCTAGACTGCAGATAAAAGCCACGGCGGACTCTGAACACGACCACAGTGCACCTTTTTTTTTAATACTGATTAACTAATCGATTGGTTCATTGACTGGCCACGTGCCCATTGTGTCACACCTCCTCTGCGATCTTATCTCTATCCTATATTGCACTCACTGTGTTGTTTAAATGAAACCGCGAGGCATCGGCAAGCCCTCTTACGCGTTTCAAGTCACTTGGCGACTTTAATTCACGTTTAAATAAATAGACTACTTTCTGGTGAATTGATGCTCTGCACTGCACTGAAGCTTTCTACCTTATGTCTAGTAAAATATTATTGTAGAGATAGGGAAGGAGATGGTGGGCAGAAGTCCAGCAGAACAGTCTGTCCTGGTTTCACCATCTCAAATCAGGAGGCTATGGTAGCCCTGAAGGGACAATGTTAGAGAGGTCTTTGGGGGTCGTGTTTGAGGTAGGTCTGAATAATTTGCTCCTTGCAGTCATGACTCACGATCTCAGACGTGGTCAATCTATAACTGAAGACTTTCACCTTCTGTCGACAGGCTGAACTCTGAGCCGATCAGCTGCTTCACAAATAAAGAACGGTCACACAGCGCTGACGTGCAAAGGAAAACACGTTTAGTGGAGCCGCTTCTTGTTTCTTTCCGTTTAACTTGATTTTTACTCAATACCTGGTTTCAGAGTTGCTTTTACAATGACGGAGGTTGTTTGAAAGGCAAAATAACCGGATTCTTTAACAGCCATTAAATATGCAGGACCTTCCTAAAGTATTTATACCCCATGGGCTTTTCGTTCTCTATTTATTTTTTTTTACATCATAACTGCAAATGTCTCTGTATTTTATGCACTACGCTAGCAGGTAGCGGACAAAAATTGTAAAAAAAAAAAACAAAGGTCAAAGATAAATAGTTATCAAAGTTCTTTAGAAATAGAAATCTAAAAAATTGTGGTATTTATTTGCTTTCAGTCAGAGTCAACAGTTTGAAGAACCACCTTTCACTGCAATTACAGCAAAACGTCTTTCAGGGTCAGACTCTACCAGCTGTGCACATCGAGGAAACTGTAATTTTTGCCTGTTCTTCTTTGCTGAATAGCTCAAGCTCAGTCAGTGGATATAGAGTGTCTCAGTTCGATTTTGGTATAGGCTTTGATAGGGCTGGACGATAACCCAATAAAAATATATATAGATTGATAGATGTGTATCGATGATAGAAAAAAGGGGTTAATAAAAAGTTCAATAGAATAACAGTTTTCCTTCCTTTTGCATTGTAGCCAGGTTAATATTAGTCATTACATCCTCCCAACCAGGAACCTCCATCACTAAGCTCCGCCCCCTTCAAAGAGTTCAGAGAGCACGTGTTCTTTTTTCTTTTTTAAATGCTTGCAGTTTAGGTAAAAAGTTGGTTTAAAAAAATGAGTGAGTTTGCATACAATGTTTGTGTGTTCTGTATCTAAAAATAGGTTGTTAAGCAACGGCATAAAATGGTCAAGGCTGCACTTAAAATATATGTTTTGAATTTGTTGATAATTATCAATATCGATCAATATGATTTATATTTTATCTATATGTGTTTTTTTCTGTATAGTCCAGCCCTAGGTTTTGACTGGGCCGTTCTAATACCTGAATATTCTTCAGTCTAAACCCAACCATCATGGCACTGGACTGTACGTTCAGAGTCGCGCTCCATCTGGAAAGTGGACCGTTGTCCTGGTCCCGAGTCGTTTGCAGCCGGGTTTTCTTCCAGGATTGTCCTGTACTTATAGCTCCGTCCATCTTCCTATCAACCCTGAGTGAGTTCCCTGTCCCTTGTGAAGAAAAGCATCCCCACAGAGTTATGCTGCCTCCACCATGTTTCACCGTGAGGATGCTCCGGGCCACGCGCCGTGGTAGTGCTCCACCACCTTTCAACTTTTATGTGATCTACACAAGGGTCGAAAACAACACGTTCAGGTCTCATCTTCTCTCACGTGCTTGCTCTGTTCCCCACATGGTTTGCAGCACCGTGCTCTTGTTGTCTCCGCTCCTACATAAAAGCCCAGATTTATGAAGTGCACGCATCTTAGCAGGATTAATAAAGATCAATAAGGATTAAGCACATGCACCTGCTCTTTATTCTCCATCATCGTTTTGTCCCTGACACTCGCTCTGAACTTTTTCATCTTGGTCACAAAGATCTACATAAAATGTGGACCAAATAATAGGAATAGTGAAAGTTCATCTAAAAGGCCAAAAATATTTTTGATGCATGAAATTCTACAACCTGCCAGATGTTACACTCTAGTGATCCTCTGGGATTCGGTATGGCACATATTAATATGGGGATGGGGATTGTGACTCATTAAATTGTGAGGCTCCTGTCTTTATGATACCGTTTGTTCCCTAATGCTCTCTCTGAGGTCTTCACCGAGCAGCTGGACTATTACTGAGGACTGATCACCCAGCGGTTTATTAATAGGGTGGCTTCTGAAGGCAAAGGTTGCAAAGCCTTTTATTTAGGGGCATTAGAGTCAAGGGGGCTTAATATAACTTTGCACCACACTTCCGAAGACTTTTATTTGTAAAATAAATAAAAAAACTATGTTGAAAACCACGTGTAATTTTCATTTTTACTTTGCAGTTCTCCAATAATTTGTGCCATAACATAAACATAGGTTTGCTGGGAATCAAGGGGTATGAACCCTTTTGCAAAGTATTTGAAGGGAATTTATAGAAGCACAGCGGAGAAAAGTGTAACAACGTATTTGTAGGGAAGCAAATGAGCTCTACCTCGTAAACTGCTAATTTATTCCAAACTAATGCCTCCACACTTAAGCTTATTTGTATTGGAGGCTTCAGCCCATCAGCGCTGCCAGAGGACCGGTTACACAAAGCCTCCCATCAGCCCTGGTCTCCAGTGGAGTCAGGTTGCACAGCTGAGCCACAGCATGCAAACCTTGGCAGCTGAATCCCTGGTGAATACCAGGCGTCAGAAGCTCCTTCTCCTAATGGGCCATGCAGGGCTCCAGCAACGCCTTTCAAGGGTCCAGCAGGAGCTGAGACCGGACGGCCGCCCTCATCTGAAGGGGAAGTAAGAGCTGAACAGGCTGTTTCTGAAGGAGGCTGGTGGTGCTACAATGATCCTAGCTGCACAAAATGATTTTACGCCCGTATTTAATGAGCTGTTTAATGCAGGTCGTGCCATATATATAACCAAGCATGCGTCATGGGTCTTATTTCGATCATTTTAGTGCTACTGAACCCCAAACACTACAACTCCATAACTATAAACGAGCGCCTTTGACGCCCAGTGGTCTGCTCAGTAACAGAAACACGCGTGGATAAAAGGATCTTGCCTACTTGCAGGGAGAAACGGGTCCGCTTTAGGCCGGAGTTGCGCCTCTTCCTTCCCCCTTCCGCCGCCTGTTCAGGACCAGGCCGATGGGAGCTCCATGGCACCGACGAGTCTGACTGGATCGATGCTCAGGCCGCAAAAGAGGGACTCCATAAAGCGCGATTACAAACAAACACACAAAACACACACAGGCTGGCTCGGCTAGAGCAGGCCCCGCTGGACGGGCGAGAGAGAAGCGCACCCAGAGCAGGTGCAGCTCCTTTCAAGACGGATCCGGAGCTCCGTTCCGACCGAGCCCCCGTTCTCAGCCGGTGTCTGAGGGAGGGGCAGGCCGCCGGGACGACGAGGAAGAGGAGGAGGAGGAGGAGGAGGGGGAGGATCCCTTCTGTGTTCGCTGAGTGTTTGGAGCTAATCGGCGCGGATGAAATGGCAGCGGAGAGCAGCACCAGTAGCATCACACAGCCTGACTCATCCCGCATCAGTACCATTACCGTAACGAAGCGCGTACGGGCGCAGCGAGAGCGGAGCGCAGGCGGCGACGCGCAGAAAAGTTTCCCCCTTTTCTCAGAAAACCATCCAGCGCATATCTGTCTAAAGCCGACATTATAGGAATGTACGACTCCTGCAAATACACAATGAGCACACTTGGAAACGTCGGCGTGTAGGTTAACTTTTGCTCTGAACAAGGATCGACCTATCGCAGAAAATAGAAACATGTGGTCAAAAAACTGGGGGGGAAAAAAAGACATTTGCAGCTGAAATAAAAGAGTGACACAAAACTGTTTTTCTATGGTGATTTACATCCAAACAGAAATGACCTTCGGTCGATTTTAAACATGCTTATGGCGCTTAAGATTTGAGCTGCGCACGCACTCTGATCTTTACGGTCACATGTTGGTGCGCAGTCACGGATACAGACGCCAATCTCGCTGTTGTGACCGGGAGTTGTAGTTTCTTTCCCCACTCCGCCTGTCAGCCAATCAGCCAGTGCAGCCGAGAGATGGATTATTCAGATTCCAATATGTGAATAAATGGAGTACTGACCTGATTATTAGTCAGGTCACATGTAGATGCATAACTATTTTATTAAGAAAAACAACCCAACAGTATCCCAGGTAAGCCTGTGCTTCTTCCTGCTCTGTGTCCAACAGCTTGTTGACCTTCTTTAAATTTTTGTTTTGGTTGTTTTGTTTTCTGTTAGAGATTTTTCAATTTGCTTTTATTTTCTATCTCCTGTTTTTTTTATGTATTTACTGCATGTCGGGGCCACAGGTCTGTGTCTCTGACAGGCTGGTAGCAGGTTCCCACCTTCAGAAGTTCTCAAAATGTTTATTTCTTTTAATTTTGATTATTGTAAAGGTAATGTAGTTGTTAGAGAGTTCAGCTCTGTTATAATCATTGCAGTATACATCTAGCCTGGGCATCCACGTCTCCTCTGACCTCTCCTGGTCCCTAAACACCTCCCACCATGGTGAAGAGGGCTCAACAATGGCTCTTCTTCCTCAGAGAACTGAAACGGACTGAACGTTCCACTAAGCTGCTAAAACACCTTTACACTGTTTCAGGAACATCAAATCCAAAACGAACAGTCTGAAAAACAGCTTCTTTGCTAAAGCTGTATGAGCTATCGCCCCCTGCTGAGAAGATTGAGTACACGTTACAATATCACTACAGTGAACGCATATTTTTTGCACATTCTTAACCACCAAGAATGTTTCTTTGCACAGGTTTATGCAGAGTTCTGTATATTAAGGTTTATTAAGGTTTGCACAGTTTCACATTTAAATAGGACTGTCTTTCAGAACTTAATGTGAGTCCTAGCAGACCCTAAAGACTTGTTTGTTCTGTATAAACTTTACACATTGCTGTATTATTACCTGTAGCCATTATTCCTTGCCTGTTGTGTATTGTGTGCTCCGTAGGCCAGTGTGTATGTCCAGGTAAAAATGTCACCACGGTAACACGTGGTGACAATGAATGGTTCTTCATTCTTGGTTAGTCTGTGACCCCATATGCAAGGAGGGTAAGGCACAAACAATCGTTAAAGAAGGTGGCTGCTCACAGGGTGCTGCATCCAATTAATGGAAAATTCAGTGTCAGGAGATGATGTGGAAAAGGTTGTTAATGAGAACTGTGAAGCAAATCCCATTCAACAGTTTGGAGGAGATTGACAAGGTCTGTCCTGCAGCTGGAGTCAGGGCTTCAAGAGGCACCATACACATGGGTAACATGGCCATGAGGTACTACTGTCTCATCTCTTAAATTAAGCCACTCCTGAACCAGAGACAGCCTCTCGGGTGTCTAACCTGGTCTACAGATTAAAGGTAGTGGAAATTTTTTTTATTAAAAATGTATTTTTTATTTGTTTGATATAATGTTTAAAGTTTTTGAAATTGAATTTGGAGTTTTCAGTAGCTATAAGCCCTAATCAACAGAAATTAACGCTTAAAATGTGTTATTCTGTTTGTAATCAGTCTATGGTATACAGAAGTTTTACTTTGTGAACCAAAGTAGCCACATTGAGCTGGTCAATGATATTCTAATTCCTTGAAATGAACCTGTACTAATGTTCAGTCACAAACACATCCTTAATCTTAAAGGTTTTTATTAAGAGGTTCGCCGATTTTAACTAAGGCATCATAGTGCAGAAGCCCTCTTCTGTACTTCTGCACTGCTTTATCTGTGAATGGAGGTTATTACAGTTGTTGGTTTTGTTCCTATTGTAATTTTTTGGGTTCTTTATTTTGGTCCTCTCGCTTTTGAACTTCTTCACGCAAGCCCAGCATCCAACAATTCTTCCCTCACTGTGCAGAAATGCTCATCTAGCTGCTGGTATTCCTGACCAACCAGATCTTCTGGTACTTGCTTTACTGTCTTCCGCTCCTGATGATTTGATGAATGCGTGATTTAGTTACAGTGCTGCTGTTAGTCCTATTTTTACCTATGAAGCTCTCCTGATGTAAAGCAACAATGCTCCTTTAAAGGTATTCATGGCTAACAAAGGAAGAATAATTATTTTCACCTCTCCCTTCTAAAGAGACCATTCAGCTCTTTTAATTCAATCAGAGAAAGGGTGATATGTCAGCTGTTAACATATTTTTCTTTTTTTTTTTTTTACATTTCATTCTTTTAAAGGATACTTAAAAGTGTACAATGGTAAAAATCCTTAATACTTTTTCTTTTCTTTTTTTTTCTTTTGATATCTTTATCTCTGTTTCTTTTTTTCTGTAAAGCACTTTGATTAACCTCATGTACAGATAGTGTTGTATAAATCGATGGTCTTGCCTCGTTGTCTGAGTGCCATCACACAGGAAGCTACAGCTGCTGCGTCGTGTTGTCATGTTATGTCATCTTAGGTGGGATCGTGCTGTTCAACACGATAAAGGCCTAACGCCTTCGTACAATGTAGTCTCACACATGAGCAGTTAACACCAGGTCTTCATACACACTATATACAATGTCTGACAATAAATCAAAATAAAACTTTTTTGTTCCAGATTTCTTAAGGTGCGTTCACACCAAACGCATTAATCGCCTGGCCGCTGGTCTCTGGACATTTTAACTCCCTCTTGCAAACAATTCGCGTTGACCACGTTCAGCCCGCTACGATGCATCATCAAACAGGAGCAGTTTGCCGGTTCCTCCTGTCTGTTCAGCTCACCATGACGGAGATGGATTTTACAGAGAGAGTCACGGTGCTGTATTTAGTTTGGAAAGGCTGGCACACCTGGGTCCATCAGGACCTCCAGAGATGCGCCCGGTTCAGTGAGTACCACCACCGTCTGGATGACGGTCGCTTCCAGCAGTACTTCTGTCTGTCCAGGACCCTGGATAAGCTTCTCCCCTTTCTCCAAATGTAAGGATTGACATTTTGATCAAACCCTTCGACTTTCACTTTCATCAGACCACGGGACATGTCTCCAACACTCAGGACTTGATCTCTCTCTGCATTTTCAATCCAGCTTCTTGTCTTGCTTTTGCAGTAATGGCTTCTTCGTTCCTGAGCGGCCTTTCATTCATCCTGTGTCGGATCGGGATTTGTTTCCCGGTGGATAAAGAACAGCTTCCCAGGATTTTCACAGGATCCTCTAGCACCTTTCCTACCAAAACACATTCCTCATTGGAACACAAAATCCATCCCCTTCCCGTATATTCTAATGCAGGGGTCACCAATCTTTTTGAAACAGAGCTACTTCATCGGTACTGACCTTTGAACCAGAAGAGTCAGCGCTCACCTGTAAATATATTTGCAATGCTCTTTTGTTTTTAGATATTGTCATTTTTAAACAATGCAAATGTGATTCCAAAAGTAGAGCGGCAGACTAAAATAACATTTTAGATGCAGCTCACAGGAGGGTTGTGGCAGTTTTAGAACAGGGCTTGAGGCACTGAGCTATATAATACACTGGAGTGCTAATCGCCCGCTGTTAGAACGAGTCGCTTTGAAGCCACCAGCCGCCATATCGGTACTCCCTATTTTCCCCCAGAAACTAGGGAATATGTGCGCTACAGCATCGAATAACGAGGATTTTCTCATCTTCTGGGGGGTGGGGCTTAAAACATGCAAAATATTTCAGCACATGACTTTCTCAGTACTTGATAGTTTTAGAACATAACATAAAAGTAAATGGCATTTGACATTTTAAAAGTTTTAAGCCCCCCCCCCCCGAACATGAGAAAATCCTCGTTATTCGATGCTGTAGCGCACATATTTCCTAGTTACTGGGGGAAAATAGGGAGTACCAATATGGCGGCTGGTGGCTTCAAAGCGACTCGTTCTAACAGACGGTGATTAGCACTCCAGTGTATAATATAGCTCAGTGGCTTGAGGGCACCACATCTGGTCCTTGGGGGATTTTCTTTCTATGACGTCACATAAGGAAACAAAGTGTTGCCTCAATACACAGACAGATGTGCCTCCTAACTAAAAACTTAAATAACGTAAAAACGATCTTATTTGACATCATCTAAATAGTTTTATTAATCCCAAAAGGACCAGAAAGAGAAGAAGTTTAGTAAAATTGAATGCCAGACAGTGAGGGGTGAAAATGATTGTGTGTCGTTTTACATATCATGTGTAAATGTGTGGTTCGGGTGCGTGCGTGGGGGGCGTGGCTGTCCCCCGCACAGAGCGCTCTCTGTCCGGGCCCCTCCTCTCTGAGCGGAACCGGACAGCGGAGCGCAGCAGCAGGAGGAGCGGAGCGGAGCGCCGAGCTCACTGACTGCAGGCTGTGACAACAGACAACAGCTCTTCTTGTCCTGCTCCTTTCTTATTGCAGCACCAGCTAAAACTTTTCAGCCTCTGAGAAGTTTTGAAGCAACTAGACGGGACCAAAAAAACTACAGCTGTTTGGGAAACAGCTGTCTGCAAGAACAGGAAACCCCGTCTCAAACCTAAGGGATGAGCTGTTTCCGTCCTAAATCTTCATTTAGCAGATGGTCAGTGGCTGCATGACCTCAGATCACCTCTGCAACCTCTAATTGGACTCATCACCCCGGCGCGTCATCCCGTCCCCCTCCATCCTCCCCTCGCGAGATGCAGCAGGAGCGCCTGCTGAAGGTGCTGGTCATCGGCGACCTGGGCGTGGGCAAGACGTCCATCATAAAGCGCTACGTCCACCGGGTGTTCTCCCAGCACTACAGGGCCACCATCGGGGTGGACTTCGCCCTCAAAGTGCTCAACTGGGATCACAAGACGGTGGTGCGGCTGCAGCTGTGGGACATCGCCGGTGAGTCAAAGCTTCCCCTGATTACGTCCCGCGGCCCCAGAGGCTGATGATAAACCCAGAGGTTCAGCAGGGTTGTCTGCAGACTAATGAACCTGCTTCCTCCTGATCGTTACACGCTCAATAGTGTTGACGTGAGGCTCTGTGACGTGACCCCGACGGATGGCACACGCGCTGTTTGTAGGCAGGAAACAATCTGCGCGCATATCTGCTTCTCTTGACTCTCAGGAGATGTCAAAAGAGCATGTCTGAATTGGCTGAGATGTGTTTATGACCCACAGGTCAAACTAAGTCCCTTAATGCCAGGGGTTATAAGCAGAATAGAATAGAATAGAATAGAATAGAATAGAATAGAATAGAATAGAATAGAATAGAATAGAGATACCTGGTTATAAACAGAATAGAATAGAGATACCTGGTTATAAACAGAATAGAATAGAGATACCTGGTTATAAACAGAATAGAATAGAGATACCTGGTTATAAACAGAATAGAATAGAATAGAGATACCTTTATTGTCCCACAATGAAGAAATTCAGGTGACAGTGGCAAAAAAACACAGTCAGAGTTGCACACAAGGTTGGGTAATATGAATGAAAAATACATTTAAAGTTAATATTTGAGCAAAAAAATAACCATCTTATCAGAACGGGGTGGGGGAGGGGGGTATTGTGCAATTACTGAAGCCCTAGCTTATTTCACTGCTGACATGCTATGCTCACATGTTGAAAACGCCACACTTATGGTGCCATGCAAAAGTAAGCCTACTTACACCGCTTGAAATTCCTCACACGATGCAAAAAATATGAATGTACATTACAGAAGTTTCATAGACCAACACAAAGCGGCACATATTTGTGAAGTTGGAAAAAAGTGGGATTCATAATTTTTACAGCCACAGGTTTTCTACACTGTTGCCCTGGAGGTCCTGAGTTTGAATCTGGGCCAGGGTCTTTCTGCATGTTCTCCCCGTGCATGCGTGGCTTCTCTCCGGGTACTCCGGCTTCCTCCTACAGCCCCTAAGACGATGTGTATTAGGCTGGCCTTGGGTTTGAATGTGAATGCACAATGTTATTCATCCAGCATGTCTCTGTGTTGACGGTCTGGCAACCTGTACAGGGTGTATCCCCCAGAGATGTCTCAAACGCAGTCAGACTGGATGGATGGAGAGCATCTGGAAAAAAATGTACAGCTCAGATTGGATCTATAGATCTGAGCTTAACAACATCTATTTTCTTTGATGTAAAACATTGTGGTTTTGGCATTGTGGGTTAGGGCTGTCGTTCTGATCAAAGGTCATCCTTCAGGTTTTCTCCCCGTATCAGCCCGTGTTTAGCTTTACCCATCCACCCATCAGCATTAACCGGCTTCTCTGTTCTTGTCAGAGAAACGCCACAACGCTGCCTCTGCTCTGTTTCAGTGGTCTGCATTTAGACCAAATGGTTCAGGCCTGGTTTTGTCATTTCTTTCACGTGATGGCCTTCTCCTGCATGGCAAACTATAAACAGCTGATTCTTTTGGTTCCTTTTACACATCGAAACCGTTCCGTAAGGGTCCGCTTTGTTGCTGATAGGATTATAATGATATGATCTACAGGAGTGCCTCCAAAACCCTTCTTCCTTAACTGGATGTCATTAATCATCCTGCTACCTGCTTTATCAGTGGTGCTTCAATACAATGTGTATTTGCTTCCCAGCTGGCCATCACTTTGATCCTGGAGGCTGTAGCAAGTCAGTTTAACGCTCAACTTTTGCAGTTCACACTACAGTAATTTCGTCACCACACTCGTCCCAAAAGTCCACACCTCTTGTGGTAGTTCCCCATTCCGGTTTTCTTCCCCTTAAGCCTGGATTGAGCCACAGGACACACTGAAGCTTCATGCCTGCATCCCGTCGTCTATGTCCAGAAGTTAGCATGAAACGCAGTTTCTGATCAGTGCGCCTGCTTTTTACCTGGCCTGGGGTTTCCTTTAAATGTTTGGTGTATACTGTTTGTGAAAAGACAATGTTTTTTTTACTTATTTGTCTGGGTGCGTTTTGGTAATATGATTGTGCTTGTATAATTTGCCTTGCTGCCGCCGTTTTCCCAGGCCGTCCTTGTAAATCGGTAATGGTTACCAACCGAAAAAAAATAAAATAAAAATAAAATAAATATTCAGGAGATGTTCCTAGTTTAGGATATTGTTTTATTATCTATTATTTAGGTTTTTGGATTTTTATTGGTTTAAAAAATAGTTATGTATCATTTTCCTTCTACAGGACAACTATACACCATTAATAAATGAGATCTTTCTGATACAACATTGTTGCTGCTAGTCAGAACCTAACCTCTATTTGCCAACTGCAGCAAGGCAACAATGATTGGAGTGCTATGATAATGTCCTTAAATCAATGTGTTTTGCTTTGTAAGTAATTCTAACAATTTCTAATACAAGTTCTGTAGTTGGGTGTATTAAAATAATGAATCTAGGAATAAAATATCAATATATAAAATATCAATATGTTATATAAATATAACAATAGCATCAATGGGCCATGCTTTCAGTGATTGTATTGTATAGTTTTTATAGAAAAGTATCTAATTCAGAAAAGGGTACCAAACTGAATTGGTTATAAACTTATTTTCATGGTAAAATAGAGAATATATAGCTCCTCTTGCCTTTGGGATTTTAATGTATACGTAATCAGATATTTGCCGGATTCTAAAATAATTTAAATCTAACTTCAAGTGTAGAAACTACACACTTTAAGTTAACCAGTTTTGTGATTTATATGTAGACCCAACAAAACCGTAGCCATGTGCAAACTATGCTCAGCCCTAGAATTTAAAGGGGAGTGCTGTTTGCCACCATAAATGCATGTTTCCCACTCCTGTGGCTTGCTCCACGACCACACCTCCTCTGCTCCACTCTCTCTGTACTTTCTGACTTTTTCTGTCTGGAGGGAGAAGCATGACAGTCAACTGTCCAGCTCAAAAAAAAGGAAAGTTTGCCTCTAGTTTATAAACAAATTTTACTGTGAAATTTCAAGATCTAGGAACAAAATGAAAGAAAACGCCCCATGCACGTGTGGAGTTTCGAAGAATGCCATTTTCAGGTTTCTGCTGTTCTTTTTAAACAGAGACCGTAATTTGAACGTTTAATTTGTGGCATAAATGTGTTGACAGAAACGGGGCCAAAGTTTCATTTTAAATGGATTCTTGTCTTATAAATGGGGCCTAAGACTGATTTTATCAACCAATGGATTTTATAAATATATCATTTTCCAGTTCTGATTAGCCTGTTTGAAGTCTGTGGGGTCTTTTCATCCACAGAACTGCTGCGTCCCTGGATGCTTTCTCTTTTCTAATCCCAAGAGAAGGTTGTTATTAAAAAATGCCCGTAGATCAGCCATTTCTGAAAAGTAATCTCCGTTATGATGCTCAGTCAGAACCTCTACAAGCTTTCAAGCCCCACATCTAGACGTCTAAGTGCACTGTCGGTCCCCTGTGATCGGCTCAGTCGCTGTTTGGTTTAACAAGCATGCGTTGAAAGGGTGTTCCTAATATAGAGGCAGATGAGTCTATATGCTGAGGTCATTATTATGCACAGTTTGACGATTAAGAATAATTTACAAGAACCTCAGAGGTGAGCTTGGCCATAGGGTATTCCTTTGGGAATGAGACACTGATGGTGTTGCAGCTCTGGACTGTGGGGTGTTTAATTGAAGCAAAGAAGCAATGTCAGTGTTGTAGTTGTTTTTTCAGTGTCAACAGAGTAGCGTAATATAATATTTATAAAGTATTGGTTATTGGCCATAACAGCAACATTTATAGATGATATCAATATCAGCCCACATTATCATCCTGAGTCAGAACCCACTGAAGACACAGGGAGAGACAAAACGAGTAAAGCAGGACCCCCATGTGGCGTATAGTGGGCCCCCTATACAGGTTATCAGTATTTAAACCTCTACACAGTCATCCTGGGTCCAATTCCCAAACTTGTGCCTGTTGCTGCGTGTTTCCTCCTTCTTCTTGTTCTCTCTCTCTCTCTCTGCTCATTACATGTCCAATAAGAGTGACTGAAGACCACTAGCACCACAATCGATCTTAAAGAAGCAAAAACCCCTGGCCATGGACCAGAGTGGGTAAAGGGGGGACCTGTGGGGATGAACTAGAGTGAAAATAAGCGTCTGATTAACAACAGGATGGAGCTAAAGAGAACTGAGGAAAACCTAACGTGAGGAATGAGTTACACAAATATCCTTCTCAATAAACCGTGGCACTATGTTACATAAACTGAAAACGCTTGTTAGTACATGTCTACTGGGACTGAGCACTATTTGCTGCAACTGTTTCTGGACCTCCAGTCGTACTGCCCCACGTTGAACTGGTGCACAAAGTTTTTTAAGATGGCCGTTTAATCTTAAGCCTGTTCTTTCGTTACTTAAAGTTTGCATGCCCCACATTTTGCACTTGTTTAAACACCTCGTGATCTGACGGCCATCTATAATGCTGCTTCGGTTAACTCTATTTTCACCCTGGTTGGTTGAATCTTGCTGACACATCCAACGATGACGAGGCGTGATGGGGCGTGCGGAGACCGAGCCACCATTTCTGCAAATGTGCACAAAGTCAAAAGCCTCCTGTGTTCAGATAACGGGTACGGCACGTCTCTTCTGCTGTGGCCAATTACGCTGTTGGAAACTGTGTCGCTTCTTTCCTCACAGCCGCCTGCCCCCTCTCAGCGTGCTCACACCGAATGGCACATATATGTCCCGTTGGTGCGGCTGCTGAGTCAGGCTGAAGCTGATAGGAGCTGTCATTTGCATGGAGACCTTTAGCTGAGGTGAAACAAGCGGACTAGTGTGCTGTTGGTGACGAGTTTGTGCTCTGTAAGAGTTGGTTGCTGCATCGATGCCGAGTGTTGCTGACGGCCCGATGACGAGAGTAGCTGTGTGGCTATCTGAAAGTACTAGGGTTTGATTCCAGCTTCCTGCGGCCACACGTCAATGTGCCCCTGGGCAAGGCACTTAACCCCAGGTTGTCTACCTGTCGCTGTATGAATGTGTGCATGTTTGTGGGTGGGACTGGGTGAAAGTGCTTGAAGTGGTCAGTATGACTGGGAAAATGTTATAGAAATTCAGTCCATTTAACTTTGATCAATGGTGTCAATGCTTTGAACCATGGGCCAAAATTGGCACGTTGAAAGAACTCAGAGGCAATACATTGTTTTTTCCGAGTAAAAACATGTATATAAGTTAAGTTATATAATTGTGATTTCTTTTCTTTTTTCCTGCTCGGCAAAGAATGAAAAATGCAATATTTTAATCAAACAATGTAGAAAAGAACGCATTTTGTAGATCTGAAAAGCTCTACACGGTGCAGCTTTAAGGGATAATATGTTTACCTTAAAGCAGCACTGTCTAAGTTTTGAGCCAAGTATTAGCTCAATTTGCAATAATATCAAATGATTTTTCAGGTCAATATACAGCACTTGACTTGTATTGACCGCGCAAACTGCCCTTCATCAAAAACTCTATGTAACTTGACAGGGTCGGATGCGTCACTGAATGGGTCCGTTCTAGGTTACGGCAAACTGAGCTCAGACTACTGTAACAAAAAACAGATATGACACATATTTTTGGTTCTCTGATGTAGGATTTAATCTAGAGGGATGAATGTGGCCTTGTCTTCACTATTACATCCAAGGTGCAGTGGCCTTCAGGGCCCATAAACCTTGAAGTTGAAGGTCTAGTGCCCCTAGTGGCTGAAAGTGGTGCGTTGTCAAAAGAAAGATGGACACTATCTTAACTTTTTGGGGTGAATGTTTGCTATTTTATTAATGTGGAACAGGTGTCTGCAACCTGTTGCTCTGGAGCTGCAAGTGACTGTTTGAACCTTCCATGATGGCTCTTAATAACATTGGCAAAAAATGTATCAATTAATGTTTTTAAATATAGATATGATAACAAATGCCAGTTTTATAAGGTTTTAGCGGCAAAGAATTAATTGTGTTGAATGTCCACAATAGAATAATATTAAAAGTATCAGTAATATCTCTTCTGCTCTATTTTTCTTCTTAATTGGTTGGAAACTCTGCTTTTTCTACACCATTTTTCAGAAATATCAACAGACAATATATCAATTTTCTTTTTCCAAAACCTTTGTTTCCCTTTTTAAAAACATAACAAATGAAATAAAACAGCAGTTTTAAAAAATGACAACACATTTTCTGTAGTAGATATTCATTTTAATTATATTATATTGATTATTATTATTATTATTTATTTTTTCCAAAAGTTCATATAATACTCGCGGCTCTAAGCAAATTTTACTCAGCTGGACTGGGGACAAAAAAGCCTCTTTGGATTCTAAATGTTGCAGACCCCTGATCTAGAAAAGGTTTTCAAAAACGCTTTAATGAGCAATTGTGCCAAAGACTATGGGTTTGTGTGGTCCTACTTGCTACGATATTAAAATGAAAGCATAAAATCATGAATCAAAAACTTTGAGTTGTAACTGACATTTTCCATTTAAGATACAAAGTTTAAATTTTCACCCTAAAGAATTGCTAAAGTGGCAGGACTCCATTGTTGGAGGGCCAAATTTTTACCATTTCAGAACTGCGGTCAGGGGCCACACAAAGTTAATCCACGGTTCACAAATGGCCCCCAGACCACATGTTGGACACCACCGCCTTAGATGGTCAGACCAGTATTAACAGGGCAGGTTCTCTCCAGTTTGAGATAATGATGGATAACAGCCTACAATGCTGTTGACATGACACCACTGACATCACATGAACATTCTGGACATCAAAGGAACATTCTATGATGTCACAGCTGAAGTCCTGTCTGTGATGTCATCAGCTCGGTTCTTTATGCAGGACACTTCTAAATTCCTCTCATTGCTTGCTACCCCACTGACGAGTTCAGACGTACGCAAAGCGCTCTCACAGTCGACTTTTCGCGATCAACACTGATCTTATCCACCGTTTGTTTGACCAGACATGGCTCATCAAAGACCAAGTTCCCACTTTGGTGAAATGGAATACCAGCAGCAGGGCTGGGGAGGTGGACATCATCAGCGAGGCTGGATTGACAACAGGCAGCCTGCCAATGTGTTCCAGGGGGACATCCAGAGGCTCGGCTCTCTTTTGGAAATGGAGAGAGCCAGATGGTTTGAGGAGAACCAGAAGGTGGCCGCCCTGGAGAAAGAACTAGAAGATGCTAAACATGAGGTAAAAAGGCAGAAGAACCTCAAAGAGATGTACATTAACAAGGGCAAGGAGACAAAAAGAGAACTTATGAGATTACAGAAGTTTTCCGATCCAGAAAGTCTCAGCCCGGCGATTATTGCTTCCAAGGTGCACAGCGCCATGAAATACAAGAAGAAAAAGCTGTTGCAGCAAGACTTTGAGCATCTAAAGGTAGCTCATGTCGTCAACGAGGAGTTATTTGTAGCACAAATCGAGGCGGAAAAAGAGAGAAATAACACCCTCCAACAAGAACTGGATAAAGTCAAGCTTTCCTACGAGCAGCTTCGCTCTGAACGTGAAGCTGACAATGCTGGGGCGACGCTGCAGGTCGACATGCAGAAGGTTTATGAAGACAAGATCAAGCAGGACCAAACGCTCATCGAGAACCTGAGAGCTGAGAAGGATGATCTCTTCCAGACAATGTCATATGAGATCGCCGTCCTGCAAGAAAAGAAGAAGTGTCTGAAGAGTGAGATGGAGCAGTTAAAGGTTTCGTACCAAGAACTAAACTTGAAGTATGAAACAGAAGTTTCTGCACTGAGACAGCAGGCAGAAGCCCACCAGCAGGAGATGAATCGTGAGAAAGAAGCAAATTCAGAGAGAGCAAAGAATGACCTCCAGCTTATCAACGACCTTAAAGCTGAGAAGGACAATCTCCATCAGAAAATGACACAAGAGTTCGGATTCCTGCAACAGCAATCGGCGGAGAACACGAAACATCTCCAAAGAGAACTGGAGCAGGTTAAGGTTTCATACCAGGAGCTGAAAAATAGGTATGAACTGGACGTTTCTGCGCACAGACAGCAAGCAGAAGTGTTTGAACAGCAGTTAGACGAACAGATAAAAGATCATTCGCAGAAAATGAAGGACAACCTTAAATTTATCAACCAACTTAAAGCTGAGAAGGACGCTCTCCACCAGCAACTTACCGTCCTCCAACAACGATTCTCTGGCTGTGAGGTTAATTATAAAACAGAGCTAGAGAATCTGAAAGCTGAGCTCCAAGACAGAGATGACCTGGGTCCTCCAAAAAGAAAAAGGGCCAGGCGTCAAGAACCATCTATGGATCTCGACCGTCTCTTAGAGGAAACCCTGTCAGTGCCTGTTGAATATCCTGAGGCGTCCCCCATGGAGCTAGATAACTTCGTAGAGGAGATGCTAAAAGACTTAAGCATTCTTGATCCTGAAGCCAGGGAAGTGCCTGAGCTTCCTGGGGAGACCCTGCCAGAGAACCAGCAAAGCCAAGATCCTGAACCCATGCAGGTGGAAGGCTCACAACCCGACCCTTCAGTTTGGAAAAAGATACGGCACACTCTGGGTTTAAAGAAGCCAAAGAAATGGAAGAAAAGCAAGAACACTTCCCAAAATGAGCAGCTAGAGAAGTAGGCCAGTACTGAACAGTTTCAAAAATATTTTAGTCCCATTCAAATGTCCAATTTAATTCCCAAAATAAAAAAACAGGGCGGCACGGTGATGCGGTGGTTAGCACTGCAGCTTCGCAGAAGAGAGGTCCCAGCTCTTAGCTGGGTACCGCTTTCTGTGAGGAGTTTGTATGTTCTCCACGTGTTTGCGTGGGTTTTCTCCGGGTGCTCCGGTTCCCCCCACACCTCCCAAAAATATATGTCAGGTTAATTGGCTGATGGAAAATGTGCTCAACACTGTAAGTGTTGAGTTCAAGAAACTGCAAAACTGTTCAGACTGGAGGAATTCAAAGACGCTGCAGCTAACGCCTGGAATTGCTTACAAACCAGAAAATTTAGGATACAGCCGCCATCAGAATCAGAAATACTTTAATAATCCCAGAGGGAAATTGCGGTTTCAGTACAACCGCCATCACAAACATTTCAGGGGGAGATGATTTACTGAGGCCTTGCTGCCAAGGACATCACCTTACATGGTGCCCACAGGGCACTGCCATTACTCTGTGGAAAAATAGAGGCCACAAAAAAAGGAAGGTGGGAGGGAAAAAAACATCTCATACTTTATCCTATTACAGGATACAGTTTAAGATATCAAAAATCTCCTGCACAAAAATACACAAATAAGACGAGACACACATTGCAGAAGGTAAACATCTGAGACCCGTCACGTGTAAGTTCATCAGTTTTTATGAGCATCAGTTATGTGTGTCTGTTTGGGTGAAAGTGTTTATATTTCCGTGAACACTCTTCAGAGGCCATTGTCCTTGATAATAAACCGGCCAACAGTTCAGAAAGCATCCGCCGATGTCAGCGGGGGAAGAGGGAGCAGGGGACAGTTCTGAGCTCTCTCGCCATAACAAACCAGGAGTGATTATAGATAGGGAAGGCATAATCCAAATACGTTATTTGTTATGAGACAAGCTGCACTGACTTTCCCGTCAGCTTTAAGTCTTTGCTGGCTCCAAATGGCGAAATCCAATATTTCAAATTGTTGGGCTTTTCCGCTTTTCACTTCAAGATTTTATCCCATCTCCCCTTGAGTTCAACCACCGAAGTCAATCTGCGTTCCAGCACAGCCAGCTTTTCGGCTCTGCTCCTCCATCTTCCAGAACTGTCCGTTCATCGCCTTAGTGAGCGCGTCATATGCAGCCGGCAGCCTGATCAAGGCCAAATGGCTACCGACATCCGCTGTATTTGCTGATACATCAAAAATCCACCAAATCCAATAAGTAGAAATCCAAGTATCCTGAATCCAAACGTGCAAACGTCCAGGAATGACAAAGTCAAAAGACACACCGTTTTCCATCCAAGAATATAAGGTGTATCCCACAAAATTAGTCAAATCGGGACCGGACGGGTCCCCCTTTCGTTGCCCACTGGTCGGGTCGAAAAAAATTCATCAATAGCATTGAGAGACCAGCTTACCAGATCCATGTTTTTCAGTGTTCGGTTGATATGAAGAAAGTGCTCAGAAAGACAAGACATAGCAGCAGAAGCAGGAGAGGGGGAGGGGGGTGAAAGCTGAAGAGGAGAGAAAAAAACACAACCGATTTCAAAGAGAGACAGAACAGAGATGAGAGACAGAACATCAAAATGGGTTAGTAATAATGAATTAATTTGAATTGGCTTGAACAAAAAATGTGTGTGTTTCTGTGCACCTGTGTGCACCGTGTGAGTGTGAAGCGTCCCTTGCAGTAGTGTAGAGGTTCCTGTAGGAATGGTAAGCAGTGCATGTGGTTTTGCGCTTGCAACCCTCTGCATGAAGCTACTGCAGCTGGCTTGTCCCGATATGTGGGCTGAGCAGAGGTTCAGCACACATCTGGATTCTCCTCCTGCCAGTAAATAGCCTCTCCACCACAAAGACCCCTGCAGTGCCTCCTCGTGGCCACACACGGAAACTGGGTACTTTCCGCGTCCCAGGCCAAACTGCAGGGGATCTCGGAGCAACAGTGGGCCCCAGAGACGCGGAGCGTGGCCTTGCACCCGTCAACCACTGTCCCAGCTATGGGCAAATAGCCCCACTGCCTTGTGGGTAGGCCTAGTAAAACCTAAACAGAGTAATGTAATGGGGACATGATTTTCTGCCCTATTTTACTCCCCATTCCGGGTTGGGAAAGGCCTGCGGTGGTCTGTGGTAGTCGTGGTCAGTCGGCAGGCCGAGTTGGACAAAGAATCTGTCAGAGTGAGAGGAGGTGAACTTAATTGTTTCATGGTATGGTGACAAAACAGCAGTAAGGGCATACAGCATGCTAAAGGTGGCATGCTATTTCCACCGTTCTGATTCCTCTCTTGGCATTTGCTTTGATGCACCTGTCCTTGGAAGGCTCTGATGATGGGTTTTTCAAACGGTTCTTTCGAAAGACGAACCTATGTGGGAGCTTATGGCTCTGGAATGCTGCCTTCAGCGCATCCTGAGGATCACTTTAGAGATAAAGGTTAGAGATAGGTGTGGGTTTGGATGAAATACCCAGATGGCTTGCCACAGTCCAAGGTGTCAGTGGTCATTAGGAATACGAGCCGGTTTTGGTGAAATATCCTGATGCCTGATCACTAATGTTGCCGGTCAGGCAAACATGGTTATTTTTTCTTCCTGATCAGTGATGTTGGTGTTGGTTTGATGAAATATCCTGGTGGCTTGCCATAAACAGGTATCAGCGGGCCATATGAATAAGAGTTGGTTTTGATTAAATATCCAAATGGCTTGCCATAGAGGATTTCAGAGTGCATTACAGATACTAGGTGTGGGTTTTCTGTTCAGGCGCTATGCAGCTGGTATTCCTCCTTAAGGAAATAGCAATTCACTGTGAAGACATCGGCTGTAAAACTGACTACTTTGTTTAAACTTACTTGGACAATGGTCTCAAAGTTAGAAGTAACAGACAAAAATAAGGGGCCAAAACAAAAACTTATTTAAATTTTAAATGAAAAGGATGAAAGAAAAGAAGCGTAGAACCTCTGTCTTTATGTCATTAGGATAAAGGACTAATTATTGTTGAAAGAACGTGTGCTCAGTAAATTCCAGGAAGGGTCTTGGTGTCTGTTAGATAAGATAAGACATTTCTTTACTGTCCCACAATGAGGAAATTCAGGTGTGACAGTGGCAAAGATACAGAGTTACACACAATTAATAGTAATGGAAAAAAAAAACAGAAAAAAGAAAAGTTTGTTCTAAAGAAACGGCAAGAATAAAAAGTAAAAGGTAAGTAGCAGGGTAAATATTGCACAATTATTGATAATATGGCGTACTCGGGTAAAAATAAGATGAAAAATTCTAATTTAACAGCCTATCCACACACAATATGATATGTAATAACATGATAGTACAGTTTACACTGTCTGGGAGACATTGTAAACATGATCGGATCAGATATGACCCTTGGTCGGACAGCTGTGCTCAGTGTTGTATTGACTTAACTCATCTGTAACTGTGTCTGCGGCTCGGCTCGGAGTCTACGTCAGTGACACAAGGAGTGTGTGTGTGTGTGTCTTGCTGAATCACCTCTATATTAGAATCATGCGGAAGAAGTTAGTAAACAGGACAGACTTATTTAAGCAGTGTGTGTGCGTGTGTGTGCGTGTGTGTGTGTGGGGGGGGGGGTGTGGGTGTGTCTGTGTGTCTGTGTGTGTCAAATTTAACAAAGATGCATCTTTCTGCATGGCGGACTGACAGTTTATTTTCTCACTTCTGATTGTATCTATGGTTTCGACAGTCAGTGTAGATGTGGTTCCTGTTTCTGATAAAACTTTAGCCACACTTAAAGACAACTTTACCAAAGCTGAAAAGAGGCCGTATGTTAAACTGACTTTGTGAAGTGCCTTGAGATGACTTGTGTTGTGATTTGGCACTATATAAATAAAAATGAATTGAACTAAAACAAAATTTAATAGAATTTTCATGAAAAATGTTTTAAACCATTACTTCAAGATAACAGAGCTTCCTCCTTAAAATAATGGGCTAATATTATTAGCTATGTTGAGAAGGCTGGCCTTGAGGAAGTTCTAGTAACTATTGAACAACTCAGAAGGGGGAATGGACCTCCACAGGGTATGCATAGTTTGAGGCTGATGTAAATTTGCAGATACAACTACTAATAGAAATGTCACAATGTTTTGATTAGTTTCATTTCCTTTCATACTTCTTACATTCTTTCCCACTACCTGCACCATCATATGGTCCATTGTTCATTGTTGCGCTACATCCTGCTGTTACATACACCCGCACTATTCATGTTGTCTTACACAATGCATATAAAACGTCTTTTTTTTTAGTTTGTCGCTACAATCCCGACAAATGCTTATATTTATAAGGTGTCTCTTTTGTCTTCTGTTTTGACTTGGAGCCTTGCTCAAATGTACATTGTTAATGTTCAGTTCAATGGCAGTAAAGTATATATAAATAAGTGCAGAAGGCAATCATTAACAAAGTCACTACAATAAAATTAACAAGTCGGGGCATCACCTACTTGGAAAATCCTAGCCAAACATATTTTGGTCTTTGTGGGAGTTTTATTCATGTTGTCCGCATGTGTTTGGCGTGTCGAGAAATGGGTTATGATCATGTTCCCTGAAGCCTCAGCCTAAGGGATAAGGTGAAGCTCCTTCTTTAAGGCCTTCCTCTTTGAGGTTTTCTCCTCACTGGAGGGACTAGATATATCCCTTCTGGCCTAGGAACTAAATATGATCCCTAATGTAGATAAGCTGGAGAAAGTTGCCCAGTAAGAGTCTTATCTGGGTGTCCCTCCTTGACTTGTTATCTTAGCAACACAATTATGAAGAAATCTAGGGGAGATGTAGGGGTGACCTATGTATAGTATTTATTAGTCATGTTAGTTATACAACCAGACAACAGCTTGGCTGAGGGTCAAACAGGACGTCAAGTATAACCGCTTGTTTTCATCTGTGGCTCATCAGAGCTTGAATAACAGCAGCATCTAGTACTTCACAAAGATGACTTCATGTTGACAAAAATAAACAAAGCATTTCAATATAACACGACCTTTTAATACCCCCATCTTGTTGTAAAAGGTGTGTTATTATTTGGTAGAAAGGTTAAAACCCTGAAACAAGGTTTTATGTCAGATGTGTAGGTGATCTTTCTGAATCTGGACCCTGGTGCTGCAGCATCACCTTTTCACCCAGACATCCATCCGTCCCCCCCATCGTCTGTGTCCAGGGGTCTTCAGTTTCAGTCCTCAAGGTCTGGTGTCCTGCAACTTTTATTTGTCACTATGCTTCAACACACTGGGGAATCTGACAGCATCCTGAGGAGCAATGCAGCCATTTGATCCAGGTGTGTGGGACGAAGGACTCATCCAAAAGTTCCAGGAAGCTGGCCCTGGAGGACCGTTGCTGAAGACCCCTGGGCTTTATCCTTGCAGGGTTGGGGTGTGGGGCAGCTGGTGTCTGTCTCCAGTTGTTATAGAGTGAGTAGCGGGGTGTAACCCTGTCTATTACAGGGTAGCGTAGAGACACATTGGACGAATAACCATGCACACACACCCACAGCTCAGGGCAACTGGCCTCTAGAGACCTTTAACCTCACATGTCAAGTTTTTGGTCTGTGGGAGGAAGCCGGAGTACCCTGAGAAAACGTCTGTGCAGGCCCTGTGCAGATGTTTCTGATGAGGAAGAGGGACAGTAAACATACATAAAAATGTTCCCAGACAGACCTGTATGCCTCACATTTAATAAAACGTCACATTTCCATTTCAGAAAGTACATTTTTTTGTAGCTCATACCGAGCGCTAATGAGCTGGATGTCGCTCCATGATCCTCTGCTGAAGGAAAGCAAATAATCAAACCCAAGCCTAATCACAATGTGCAAAAACATACCAGGAGGGAGAAAAAGGAGGATTGACAGTTTAAAGGCTCCAATAACCTTGATGACACACATTTAATTTTTCTCACTCATTGATAATTTTCTCTCTCTCTCTGATAGGACAAGAACGCTATGGAAATATGACCCGTGTGTACTACAGGGAAGCAGTGGGGGCCCTTGTGGTCTTCGACATGACCAGGTTGTCCACGTTTCAGGCCGTCCTCAAGTGGAAACGAGACCTGGACTCCAAAGTGAGTGGTGCAGAGGAGAGGGGGGGGGGGACTGCAGGAGAAAGCTGCTGCTTGTGACAACTAATAAATGCGTTTGAGGCACATTAAATGCCTATCGAGCGGTTCCGGTTCTTTGAACCCTCGGTGACAGCAAGTTGACCCTTGTATACGCAGTTTGGCCTTAAGTTGCCAAGTTTAAAGAGCAGCAGAAAACCAGGACATGTTTTTATCGTGTTATAAACACTTGGTTTGAAACTGCAATCGTTTTATTGTCCACCTGAGGGCAGCAGAAACAGTTTTTTTTTAAAAACATGGCTGGCATGTCACAGTCCAGGCAATCTTGTCTCTATGGCAAGCAGTTTGGAGGCAGAACTCTCCCTTTTAATGGCAGACAGCCTGCTGAAAGTCAGGGCTCGGTTCTGTGGTTGAAATGATGCGGTGCTGACACGCTGACGTCTTCACCCCTCGTCTCCTCTGTTCTGATAGGTCACCCTGAGCAACGGGAGGCCGGTCCCAGCCGTCCTGCTGGCCAACAAGTGCGACCAGCGTCAGCACGGTCTGTGCCCTAAACTCCCAAAGCTGGAGAACTTCTCCCAGGGCCAAGGCTTCGTCGGCTGGTTTGAAACATCCGCTAAGGTGAGCCCTCCTGTTCCTGCCACAGTCTGTCCAATCTGTTCCCTTAGAGGGACAGGGAATGCATGCGCAGCCTCCGCTCACACTATCAGCAGTTTATTTCATAGACTTTTAGTTTAAATTAAGCAGCTTAAAGCAGCAGATATCCCAAAATGTCTCTTACTTCAGCTGCTCCTCTATGAGCACGGTTTTTAAAGCATCACCCTGCGGAAAACGTCTTGAGCATTTTCTTTAACGTGCTTAAGTGGCTCATTATATTAAGAAAAGTAATATAAAGGCAAATTTATTTGTATAGCACATTTCAGTACAGAGACATTGCAAAGTGCTTTACATGATTAAAATATAGGAAAATAAAACAGAATAAAAGCAAGCAGGAATAAAATGCAGAAACAAAATAGAACACGGGAAAATAGAAATTAAAAGCAAACAAGTAAGAACAATTGGACTATGTTTCAGTAAAACAGTTTAACTAGAACAGTCAAAGGCAATTTTAAACAAATGTATTTTTAATCTTGATTTAAAGGAACTCAGGCTTTCTGCACTTTTACAGTTTTCTGGAAGTTTATTCCAGATAAGTGGAGCATAGGAACTAAATGCTGCTTCTCCATGTTTAGTTCTGGTTCTAGGTATGCAGAGTAGGCTGGAGCCAGAAGACCTTTGTAAACAACTCTTCCTTGATGTGACTATTGAAAACATACCGTAGCAGAACGTTGGTGTCAGTAAAACGCGCTTGTGAAATTCTCAATGTGCAATCCTGATGAAAAGCTTGGCATTAGGGAAAATGTTGCAAGGATTTGCATTTCACTGCGCTGGAACTTAAACAGGTTATAAGCTGAGCTTCAAAAAGATAAACAGGACCAGAAGAGCGAAAGATAAAGAGATTAGTCAGTTTACTAAAACTACATTTGCACTAAAACTAGCTGTTCAACCGAAGCCTTTAGACCCTAAAAGAGAACCAGAAGTGTGAAACAAGGACTCGGCGCTGAGTAGTGTGACTGTTATTGTTGATTACTGCCTTGCTCGTGCATTTCAACAACACCGCCACGTTCAAAGAGAGAATCCCTGTCCGCCTCACCCATCAGGGACCATGAGAGTGTGAACGCCTGACAGAAAATCTGTCGTTTGACTTTAAAAGCAGTTTTCAGTAATCTGCACACCATGTGTGTTTTGTGCCTCGCACCTGGCTCTTCTTTTTTGCGTTTTGAAGTTACGATCCATCCAATGACAAAAATGACATCTTCTCCAGTCATAAGGTTTTGATCGGGAGTTTATCGGAACTCTTCAGCAGCTCACAATCCATTTAGAGCTGTAAGCAAGACGCAGAGGGATCGTTGAATCATCTATGTCTAATATTTTGAGCAAAAGCATCAGTTTGACTTCAATATTTCCTTCATTAAACATTTAAATGTGACACAAATGAAAAGAAATCAATCAGGGGAAAAGTCCTTTTTCTCAGCTCTGTCATCATCATCATCATCATCGTCGTCGTGCTTCTCTTGACCTTTAACCTCTGTCTCCAGGACGACACCAACATCGACAGCGCCGTCACGTGTTTGTTAAAAGCAATCATGTCTGCGGAGGAGGAGAAAGCGGGCGACGGCGCCAGAAGCGAGTCTGACGACGGCGTTATTGTTCTGCCTCGCTTTGACTACAGCACCAAGGAGAAAGGACTGAGTGGCTGCGGCGGCTGCTCCTCCACCAAACCCCGACAGGGAGGCAGTGACTGACGGAGCTCCGCCCATAACATCATTACTGACGGAGGACTTTGAGACGTCCTCTTTATAACGTTTACAACGTCTCTTATTTATCTGACTTTCTGAGAAGTGTGTCGGATCCGTTGTCTAATGTTTCGCTTTTCCTACAAGCCTCTTTTTAACAAACAAAATACTGCGTTTTGTTGTAAAAATATTCATTTTAGACTGACTTTAGTAACTAAAAAAAGCATTTTTTTTTATGTGGGTGATGCTATGGTAAACAGTTATGAAAGACAAAATGAAACACAAGAGCGGAAATCTTTTCAGAAAGATGTTCGTTGAGAGGCACAACGGCAGATTTAGGCTAGCAAATTTTTTAATAATGCTAAATTTATTTCTGTGAATACTAATTGCTTTGTTTATTTTTGAAGTGCTTTCTCTATATTTCATTTCAGTTGATTATTTGTTTAAAACTGCCTGTTTTAATTTTTTTATCTGTTATATCAGAATCAACTTCATTCGCCAAGTTTGAGGGTACAAACAAGGAATTTGACTTCAGATATCAGTAAAAAAACAACAACAGGAAGACAAGTAACAGTGAGCAGAACAGAAACCGTTAAAATTAAGCAGGATATCAGGTAAAAGTGCAAAATAGTTGATGATGCCTGTTGTTTTGGTCAGGCATCGAAAATGTTTTTCTTTACTTGGAGCCATTGTTGGGGGGGGGGGTCCTTTTTGTTTTTACAGTTGGATGATGAGACAAGCTGTAATAGGTAGCATTTTAATCAAAATGCAAACCCATATTAATGTGCCAATAATAAAATTTTTTTTTAAAAGAAAACGTGGCAATAAAAGCCTGGGGGGGTGGGGGGGTGGGGGGTCTGGATAGTTAGTGTTTTCTTATCTTGTCCAGCTGTGGTCTCTTGCTCAAGTTTTGAACTTTTCCACATTTATGTCGCAATGTGAACAATTTTATTAGGATTGTATGTGATAGATTAACACAAGGCACAATATGAAGAGGGGAAAAAATTTGATGTTTCTTTAAATCTTTCACAAATGAAAATGCAAAAGCTTTTGGCAAGCAATTGTATTCATGCCCCTCTACTCTGATACCCCCCAAATAAAAGCTGGTGCAGCCAAATGCCCTCAGAAGTCATTTCAGTCTAAATCCAGTTTTTTGTGAAGGCCTCACAGGTTTGTTGGAGAACATCGGTGGAATAAAAGCATCGTAAAAACCAAGGAAAGCAGCAGACGGCTCAGAGGAAAAGCTGGGAGGAAGACTGAACCAGGGACAAGTTATTTAACAATGCCCTAAGCGCTGAACGTCTCACAGAGCTCTGTTCTATCATCTGAAAGTGAAAAGTCTGTTGTACAGCCTAAGACCCACCAATTTGCCGTGCCCCAAAACCCAGAATCTGGGCAAAGAGGAGGAACCACATAGATCCAGATGGGAGAACCTGTTGACATGTCAACTATTACTTGTGCACTCCACAGAACTGGTCTTTATGGAGTGGCGAGAAGAAAGCAATTATTGATAGAGAACCCTAAGCAGTCCTGTTTGCAGTTTGCTACAAGCCACATAGGCAAACACATGGAAGAAGTTGCTCTGGTCACGTTTGAACTTTTCAAGACTAGAAACCTTTCACCGTTGTTATGCAACAATATTTTGGCTTGCTTATAAGAAACTATTAATACATTCCGAAGGCAATTATTGACAAGTTATTATTTTTTAATCAAAATGACCAATTCTGGGCACCACCAGATTTTTAGGAAGCAATAGTCAGAAAGCCCTGAGTAACCTACCTGAGTTTTGTAGCTCACCCTATGGCTCCTCCTTCCTGGGAGCTGTCATACAAAGGGGTTTAATGCTGTGAATTGTGGGATTCAGAGTTTTTACTTGCCTCTTTCGTCCTCCGCGTGTAGCTCAGTCCTTCACGGCTGGGCCCGACACTGTAAATGGTGGGAAACTACCGCCCTGAACACACCATTGCTGCCATGAACCTTTGGGGTGGCGGGCAGCGTCATGCTGTGGGTTCAGGGAGAGGAAAGCTGGGCAGAGTTACTGGAAGCTAAATACATGGCAATCCTGGGAGGAAACCTGTCAGAGACTGGGATGAACACTCACCTTCCAACAGGACAACAACACTAAACCCACCGCCGGCGCCACAACTGAATGATTTAGATCAAAGCGGGTCAGAAAGCCAGACACCCAGATCTAACTGAGAATCTCTGGCAATACTCAAACATTTACCGTTTACAGATCCTCCTCTGATCTAACAGAGCTTGAGCTGTTATGGTGAGAAAAATCTGGAATAAAAAGCTGGTAAAGAAATGTCCGAAGCTGTGATGCTGTATTTCGATGTTTCCGTCTCCTCCTGGTGTGTTTGCTCACAGTCCCCTAGATGTCTTTAAGGTATAACTAACTAGGATTTGCCAATTCAGTCTCAGAGCATCCACACACACTAAAGGTTTCATGTGTTTATATTTAACAAAACGCAGAACGAACATCACAACCTGTTTGCCAGGCCTCTGTTTGTTTGGCTCGTCTCTCTTGGTTATTTGCTGTGTTCCATCATCTGGCGACCGCCTGTCTAAATAAAGTTGTGTGTGGAAAAAAGTATTTTTGCTGAGACAAGAGCTTCTCCATTTTCTGTCTTTACCAGTCTTATCAGCCATCATCCCTCCAAGGTCCACCCAGGGAACAAGGCACGTCAGTCTTCTTTCTTTTCTGTATGCCCTTCCTTATCAGTAAAAAAAAAAAAAAACGAAGAGTTTTTGGACATAATTTGAAAGGCACTGTTTAGCTCTGTTCACCATCGCCCGCTTTTCATCAGGTTTGTTACCATTGTCTGGGAAACCTGCTCTTTCAAAGTCATTTTTCGCCTTTATTCCTCTTGAACTGCCTCTTTTCCCATCTTACATCTTGCCTGATGCGTCAGCAGCTGAAAGCTTCGGACTCAGTCCCCTAATGGGCCATTATCAAAAGCAGCCGCGATTGAGGCTTTTTCCTTTTTTCATTGGCTTCATTTCCTTTTGTTTCTCTGCCTAAGGGGGCAAGGCGCTATAATTTCTAAGTCCCTGTGCCAGAATAATGCTTCCTCTGTGGAAAGTGTTCCAGTGTGCCATGTGTCGGACGCATTTATGTAATTTATGTATTTATAGGAAGTAATTAGGTGACAGATACATAGAAAATGGGATTTGTGAATTAATAGGTAAACTAAAGCTGCAGAGACAGAGAATGTGCTAATTCATAAAAGACTGATATTACTAAAGTTAGTTTTACAACAGTTTACAAATGTGGACAGTTTTCATCCTTATAGGATGGATGGATGGATATGGACGGACGGACGGACGGACGGGTTACACTTATTAAATACTTTTTTAAAAGACAGGCATGTAGGTTCATGTTTCCATCGGGAGGAATTTTAAGAATTTTAACTGTTAGTTTCTTTGCTCAAGGTCTAGAAATATGAAAAACCTGGACACAATGTCAAACTGTAATGGTGTTACACATGGTGACCTCTCCAGAGAGGAGTAAGAGAAATTCATTGAAAACGTTGCTTGACAGCAGTAGCTTGGAGACCTTGCATACCAACATCGTCCCCAGGGATCTCAATGTCGACAACTTATTAATTAAATACAAAATGTTTCATTGTTCAACTGAGCACCATCATCAGTTGTAATAAGTGCAAACAGCAAATGTCTCTGATAGTAGGACCCCAGAGCACTATAAGGCACACTTACAATCCTTAAATTTTCTCAAAAAATGATGGTGCGCCTTATATGTGATTACCGTTGTGCTTACTGACCAATTTTATGTGATACAATACGTTCAAAAATCTTTTGCTTAGCAACGAAGCATTACGGTACAATGTGTCACTACCTGATCGGACTCCTGAGCTGTCTACAAGACTGCCTGACTGTAATGTCTAAACTAGAAATGCATTCATGCGAAGGCCCCCACATACTCGGTCGTATTCAAGGCGGACTATGCATGGATACAGGTACGCGGTGTCACACTACAAACTTCACGGCAGCAGGAAGTCTTCACATCAAACTGTTTTATATGTGACACAGAGCTTGATACGCTGAGCTGCTCCAAGCAGGCGGTCGTGCAGCATCACAGTCCCTCCCTGTTCTCACTGACAGGTGTGCGGTGGGAGCCTGCTGGAAAACAAACGGCTCTAGGTGCTCAGCTAGCTCATCACACATTTTACCATCCGATCCGCCGCTTCGTCCCACTGGTAGAAAGTGTCGGAATTGTAGGAATTTGTCACAAGAAGTGTAGGCAATAGTACGCTCGACTATAAAGGATAAGACATCCATGGAAAGTCAGCGGGGAGTCCGCCAAGCTCACTTTTTAGAGTGGGTAAAAATGATACAACAATCACTGTTGTGCCATCATGCATGGTTTAAAATTATTTAATGTTTATTAAATAACTCTCAGTCTTGTTTATACAGTTTAAAGCCTGGAATAGGTTTTAAATTTCCAGATTATTCCAGAGTCTTACACTTTGCTTCCAATTGGGGCAGGAGCTTAATTAACCTGACCCTTGCCAGACGGTTGTCGCTCCGCCTAGCTTCACTCACATCCATCTGGGACCTCTCCCATAGAGAGTGATTTCTCCAACCAATTTTATTGTCCAGCCAATCAGGACGCAGGGCTGGAGTTTCATAGATGTGACGTAGTGGAGAAGCGACCATGACGTGAGACTGTTTTGATAGCAATGGCGGCTTGTTGAGGAAGCAAGCGTTAACATTGATGCTGCTATTTCTTCCGTGTTGTCCAATCTACCTAATATTGTTTCATTAAAAGAACATCAGAGAACGCCTCTGAAGGCTTTTGTTGCTTATCCAATCATATGCAAGGATTTTTGAAAAGGCCCAGCCTTCAATAAAGGCAATTCCTATGGAGAGGTCCCAAATGTATGTGAGTGAAGCTAGGCTGAGCGACATCCGTCTGGCAAGGGTCAGGTTAGAGCTTAATACCCTTGAAAGAAAACTGTTTAGCACAGCTTTATGTGCTGACACTATAACTCCTGGTACTTTATTTGGCAATGTGATTCAGCCTGTTTGTCTAATCCAGAGAACAAATGAATAAGCATTAAAGTATGATTTATGGGTTTCTGCAATGTTATCAGCGTGTAAAAACTCATTTTCAGAACCAATCTCTGCTTAAAATGGTGATCTGCACCGTATAATCTACATTCAGCAGTTATCACCAGTTGTTGCAACCCGCAATGAGAGACTTTAGAATAAAGAAGCCCAAAGTCGCATAAAATAAGCGGGCTTGGCAACAGTGAGCGCAGGTCTATTTTACTACAGTCTCTAGCATTCTTGGAACTAAGGAAAGCGCCGAGGGTAAAAGAAACATTAGGGAACGGTGTGTGTTTTGACGCACGATTAACGCGCGACACAAAATTGTCGCCGTTGTGGTCTTACAAAGTTAACTCGTTAATAATGTGTTAAAACCCACAGCCCTAGTTTTGCACAATGTAAATATGAGTTCAATAAAACATTATTTGAGAAAATAACATTTTAAAGAATGATTTGCTCAGTAAAATCAGTAACCTTTAGGACCCTTGATTTCATCAATGTAATAACTTCTCCAGAAGATACTTAGACTGGAATCGATAACTTGAGCTGCAGCATGTGGATCCCTGCGCGTCAGAGGTTGTGGCTCGGTCCCGGGTCAGCTTTTCTCCTGCACAGCTCAGAAATATCACAACCAGCCTGTTTCCATGGCAGTCAGCTGGGCAGGGATGTACTCAGCTTGGTTTCTGCCTGCATATGTGGCCAGTCTACGAACCCCATGCAGCCGGCATGGGTGTCATGTCTCCCCAGTGCAGTGCTGGCTCCCCCTGCTGTGATGTGCCCTGGGGTCCTGTAAAAGTAAAACTCAGTCTGATTTTTCCTCATGGCTTGATTGCACAACATCACATGGATAGCAAGTAGGCTACACAGCTCATCTCATTCAATTTTAAACATCTCACTGCAGGTAGTTTTTTTTTTTTTTTCTCTCAACAACATGTTATTTGGGGGCTGCACAATGGTGCAGTTGGTAGCACTGTTGCCTTGCAACAAGAAGGTTCTGGGTTCAAATCCCAACCTTGGAGCTTTCTGCACATTCTGCGCTTAGTTTTGCACGTTCTCCCCGTGCATGCATGAGTTGTCTCTGTGTACACTGGCTTTCTCCCACAGTCCAAAAAACATGGCTATCGAGTTAATTGGCATCTCTACAGTGCCCTTAGGTGTAGGTGTCGTTGTTTGTGTCTGTAATGGACTGGCAGACCGGTCAGAGCCCCCTCAGACCCAAATCCCTGGAGAGATCCATCATTTTCACCTCTTTTCTTTGTCAAATTTCACCTATGTTTCTGTAATAGAGGATCTTCAGGCAAAGTCAGAGGGCTCCTTTATCCCTTTTCTTTAGCCAATAGCTGGCCAGCATCCCATTGACATATTCCCATTAGAAAGATCTTTTATCCCAATCGAAAAATCTATTTGAAACCGTTAACAATCCCACATCTGCTGTTGCACACACTCCGTTGTCATCTATAAAGGGTTATGCTGTTTCTGTTTCACACCGGCTCGCTTCCACAGACTCTTTATGTTTTGAAAAGGAAAAAAAAAAAACATTTAGAGATTTACTGTAAATTATTTATGTTTCATTCTTTCAAGATTTGCAGGGTTCCTGGCTCTACGATATGTGGCATCATACAGCTCTGTTGCAGATTGATTATTGTGCTGCTAAAAGGGATTCATCCTATTATACCAACACATGCGCGCTTGCATGTCCAAAACATTATGGTAATGGTTGTGGCTGTTGGCTTTTGAAGAATCAGATCCAAATACTGTAATTATGACGTTGCTTTTGGTGTTTTTTTATGCGAAATGTTGGCGAAATGTCCCTCTTGACGGATGATTTGTAGTTTTGGGTTCCCTAACTATCAAATTAAGCTCACTGAGAAATCATCTCCACATCTTTGAGGCATCGAGCTTCAAATCACCAGACGGTGCAACACGATGTTTGATGTAACTTTCCTGCTTGGCAGAACTGTGGTGGACAGGGAATATTAATGATACTTATCTTTTGAAGCAACCTGCATGTGTTACGCTCTCTGCTCTGCGTTGCATCTTCTCCTGCTTCCTCCGGCGTGACTCCTCCCAGCGGAGGAGGAAAATCCTGAAACAGCCCGTGGCTCTGGATGTACGGCTGCTTCTCGCTCCCATGCCTTACTTTGATTCCACGCGCCATTGATTCATTTCACCGCTCCCCCCCCCCCTGCTGCGAAGCAACGCTGACCAACATCAGTGTGAGGAGGAGGAAGGAAGCAGGTGGAGGGAAGGAGGAGAGGAGGAGGAGGATCTTTCGCCAGATGTCCTAGAACAGAGACAAGTGCTAATTCAGCTGTGAAGGGAGATCATTATTGTCTGAGCAGATGTGGGCAGGGGACCCTCCCAGACGAGCAGTCTTTCTTCATTCCTTGCAGAAGCAAAAGGATCTTTGCTACATTTGCTCGTCTTTGTGATGGAGAGCCTGTTGCATCTTGGACGGATGGCAGCTTCAGAGGACAGAGCTTTCGCATGTTCTGCTGTGAGTTGAAACACAATTAAAAATCCTGTTTTAGTCAGTAATAAACCAGGTATTGATTTGGTCTGTATCTTGGCCAGCACTGTAATTACTCTAATTTTTGAGTAATTGTAATTACTCTAGCAAATCTTGTCTCCAAGGCAAGCAGTTTGGATGATTTTCCTTGTCGTGTGATTATTTCAGTGTGTTGTTGTTACAGTTTATCTACATTTTGTCTCACAAACTTTATCCAAAGAGATTTTAACTAATTCCAGTGCTTAGAGCTGTAACTGAACACAAAATCTTCCTGAAATCATTTTAAAATTAGAACCAAAAATCCCCTCAGATGATTGGTTCCTACAAACAAACTGTGATTATTTGGTATATTTCAATGTATTTGAACTTGTGCCAGAGATGCTCATGCACCCCTATTTACCATGTGTAATAAGCTTTTAAATGTATTTAACTTTAATGCAGTGGCATAATCTGCCCCCCCCCCCCTTCCCAGTTTTTTAATCGTAAATTCAACCTTTTAATTTGAGAAAACATGTTTTGTGTAAAAAAACAAAAAACATATTAATGAAATAATTACAGGTGCCACACTGCTAAGAGTTCATATGAAATAAAATGAAGCAAAGCAGTTTTATATTCTATTCTTCTTGTCTTCTGTCTTGTCTTCTTGTCTAAAATTGTTTAACCGTATTCCTTTCATCGTATTGCATGCCTAGCATGAGTGTCTGGTTTGTATGAAGATTTAGATACATTTTATTCCAGCATCACTGTTGTACACATCTGATACAGTAACAATCATGATTTGATCTCCAGATGAGTCAGGTTACAATGGATTATTTGGTTTTTTTTGGACATGTTAAAAATTTCACAACCATCTTAATGGTTGTGAATATACTCCTCTACTACTGTGCTTTATATATATATATATATATATATATATATATATATATATATATATATATATATATATGCTGGATTGCCTTATTACAACAGCTACAAGGACCAAAACCTAGCCTGTAGTGTACATAGGATTTATATAAATAACATTTGTTTGTGTGCTCATGAATCTACACCTCCTCTTTGAAACAGATATTTTTTTCACGTGTCCTGTCGCAGCATTTCAGGCATATAGAGAAGCTGGTTGCCTACATGTGGCAGGGTGGATTTTAGATGGTATCCTAGTTATGTGACTGACTTTATTAAAGGCATATAGTCACATAATAAAAAAAAGACCAAAAGCTGTTTGATCATGATAAAAAAAAATGTTATATATACCAAGCTTCCATCGTGATAGTGTTTTGGGCCGAACAATATTTCAGGTGTGGCGACATCTAGCAACAGTATCGCAGAACTATAATAATGCCGGTTTGCTTAATTAGTAAATCAATTATTGTACATAAAGCCGGACCGAGCCTGACCCTCTGAGATGCCTCGCAGTAAAGCGGCAGCTCAGCGGGGATCGAAGACCAACCGTTATTAATTAAATAAACCAATCTACAAAAACTTTAACAGCTTCATATCATTTACTCATGTCAATCAACTCTGTGGTCACATCTGAGCGATCAACAGGTTTAGCGTCTGCTTCAGTGAAAGCCAACGTTCATACTGTATTCTCAGCGACATTCCAGTCTTCTCTCTCTTGGAATCATATTTTTTTGCTCTTTTTATCACTGGATCTTGTACCATTTTCATTGTTTCGCCGGGAGATGCTAATAGCCGTGAGCCGCTTCCTTGCTTTAACTCCTGCTGCATGCGCAATACGTCCTTCCATTAATATCGTAAATAAACTACGTAAATATACATAAATATATCGTATATATATGATGCACCTGGTCCTACTTGACACCTTTTTCCTATGATTGCTGATTCTCAGCCGAAGTGACATATGAATTTCTCCAATGTGAGATCAATAAAGCCTATCTTAAGCTTAAACAAAAAAGGCTTTATTTACTGACAAATTGAGCAAAAAAAGCATAAAACACCTAAATGACAACTAATAAGCCAGCTGGACAGGATAATCTTTCATAAAGAAAAATATATATTTTTTTATATGCAACCAGAGTGAGCTACTGACATATAGATAAACAAAGTCAAATAACGTGGTTATGCACCTTTAAATCCTGACTTGATCAATCCTAGGTACGCCACATTGATGTGATATTAACCTGTTTGAATGACCTTCAACCATTTGTATTATGAAGAGAAATTTAAAATTGAAATCTAGTTGTAATAGGCAGACAGTAAGGCGTCTTTATCTATTGCAAAGCTGTATAGACTCTCTGTCTGCACTCATCCTGGCATTCTGAATGTCTGGAACAGCCTGAACCTGGTCCTGATTCATTCAGCTAATCCTTATCTGACCACTTGGGGGCCCTCATAGACTGTGCACAGAGCCTTAAACTTTTATCCCCAAACGTTCAGGAAATCCTTACAAATGAAAAGATAAACATGATGGCATTACGGCTAATACAATTAGTCTTATATCATTTTTACGCATTTTCTTTTTTTCCCCTGAATTTTAAACTTTTCCTTTTTTAGATCAATCTGGATCAATACAATTATTTCCACTTTCTGAATTTCAGAATAATGAGAGAATTCAATTTTCTCGAGAATTTTTCCCCTCTTTCTTCAGATTCAGGAGCTGCATGCACTGAGAGGACTGTGTCTTAAAAGGATTTAGGGAGCTTTGTAGGCTCCTGATCAATAAAGGTTCATTCACAGCCTTTAAGTTAAACAGAGGCACCGCTGTGGATGTATTTTAAGGCAACATTTTTAGCTTCCTTGTGTGACATCAAGTGAAAAATCAATAGAAATCAGCAGAGACGTCAGCAGAGTAGGCCTCCACCTGTCTGGTTCATCTCTTGGCACATTATCCTGCGGCTGCCTGGAGGCGCCACGTTCAGAGTGGGAACGTCCATCCGTCCCACCAATCATTCCTCACCCTTTCAACGAATGTGGACTGAAGGGCCACTCGAGATAGGAGAAGTTATTTTAAAAGCCCAAATACAATCAGCAAATGCACTCAGGGACACACTGTCCTTGATTTCTGGAGACGTGCCCCATGTGAGGGTTTGTCACTGGACCATTCAGCAGCATGTTGATCCAGAACGTAAAAGTCTAAAACTTTATTTAAAACACACGAATACATTGTCATTCAAATTGAGTTGAATGTTGAATTTGAATTGTTGAACCTTCCAGTCAGTTTTCTCTCGTTTTTCTCCCGACTGTCCGGATGTTTTTCCCCAGTGAACCCAGTGAAGCACGAGGATGGCCGCTGCTGGAAGAGTTATCATCAGCCTGCTGCTGATGCTGCACTCAGCTACAGGTAAGCCTACCGTTCGTCTTCCAGTAGAAGAGCCAACATGGCAACCTGACTCCTGATGCCTAAACCTCATCTAAAACATGCCTTCACTTCCTCTCTGTGTGCTGAGCGACTGCAACTTCATCTGTCAATGGACTGTAAACGTTGGATCAACGCTAAATAGCAGAGTAAACTGCTTTACTCCACATAGCTCACACCATAATGTTAGTCAGGGCCTTCTGTGCCATTTGAATGCCACAGATTTATTATTTTTACCTCCAACGCAGTGCCTTGGAAGCGTGAAAGAGGAGACGTACACACGTAACAGTGCTAGTCCTTTTCAGCAACCGTCAGGCTGTAAATTAAAAGTTAACCAGCTCTGCATGTTTGAGCAACGCCAGCAGCACAGAATAATCCTGCTCCCTGCAAACCTCCTGGATCAGGACCACGTCCAGCTGGTACCACGTCCATCCCTCTCTGGTGCCGAGGTGTCAAACTCTGGTACTTCCTGTCCATCCCCAAAAAGTTAGGATAATAACATATAAAAACAAAACGTGGGATTTAAAGTGACAGGCTTGTTTTTCTTTTAAAAGTTAGCCTGACATGTAACAGATATATATTTCTGTCTGCTAATTATACATTCTGTCATCTTCACTTATCATTCAAAGGGACCACGCGGCCTCGGCGAGATTTGATTTGAATTAATTAGCGCTGATTAGATGGTGGCATGTTTGAAGGTTGTGCATGAATCAACTGCCTATTCATCTTTCCCCCTCTTTCCTAATCACCGTCACGCCCGTCACTGTTTCGGTAAACAGAGACGTTTTTTTTTTTTTTTTTTGAAGCGTCGTAGCAGGAGAGAAGAGCATCAGCAGCTTTAATATCCGCTATATTCACCACAGACCTGCAGAGGTGGAATCTGATTGAGTTTACGGGAAAATGAACAGATTGGTCGCAAAGCCCCTTGAAGTTTGACATTTCATCAAGCATGAGGGAGCCGCCGCCGTGTTTCTCTGCAGGGAGGAGGTGTTTGGAGGGGGGTGAGAGTTTGTTTAGGGGTATCAGAGTAAAACAAATTTAGTCGCAAAAGGTTTAGAAAACCACGCATCATTTCCACTTTGCATTGGTCTAGCACATAAAACCGAGTAAACTACTACCCTGGATAATAATTAGAGTCTATTGTTTGGTGGGAGTTGGTGTGAGGGCCCGTATGATTAAGAGTCTGCACAGGCAAGGTTGATTACATTTGGAGCGGCTTTTCAGACTTAGACTCCTGACATGAGGGGAAGGCTGTGAAGATAATTTGGAGGTTCTTTGATTCCCCAGACTTTCAGTGTTGATCAGAGCACAGAAAAGCCTCCTGGAAAACAGCAGGAGCAACTAAACATCAGTTTAGTCTGCGTTTCCTTTTAAAGATTCTCATTTGGAGTCTGCAGTTGGTTTTAATGACAGACGTATAAACGTAGACGCCTCATTGGGCGCAGGTTTGCACGGCGACGTCACCGCCATATTGTATGTGGCAGAAAGTAGTGAACGTTTATGTTCCCTGTATATATGTTAAGTATTTAGATAGAAAGATTATAGATGGAGCTTACATATACTTGTAAAGAAATATATATAGACTAATTGATAGAGATTGGCAGAACAGAGAGCTATTGATCGATCTTTTTAGATATAGATGTGCATATATAGATTTTTAAGTGTTATACATAAATAGGTATTTGCTTATATATAACTATATGTCCAGATTATAGATGTGTGTGATGTGTATGTATATATATATATATATATATATATATATATATATATATATATATATATATATATATACATACATACATAGCGAGAGAGACAGAGAGAGCAAAATATATATGTGTGTGTGTGTGTGTTATGGATATAAAAATCAATTGGTTAAATCTAGACATTGTGGTCTTCATTATTTCATAAAACCATGTGAACCTTTTGAGATCTGGTATAGACACAGACTTAGCAACAGAGTGTTTGGGGGAGTATTAAAGAGACAAAATTACTAACATGAGAAAAATGTGATATGAGAATTAAGGGGGAACATTTCCAGAATAGTCACAGTTTGCAGAACTATCTTATTCCTGGAGTAATAGCCAGGTTAGATTCTTTTGATTATTTTTATTCTTTACGAGAATAAAGTCAGAAGAATGATGCCAAGGGGATATGAAAATAAACTTATTTACAAAAATATTACGAATATAAAGTATGAGAAGTGTCTGAGTCTAGCAGCAGATTTGCCACATTCAACATTCAACGTTCTGCATAGGCAGAACCCGCCCAACGAGGCGTCTATGTATATAATGTCTATGGTTTTAATGGTGCAGTACTAAAGTAGTTACAGCCTCACATGGACACTAGAGGGAGGTGCTTGTTTGGTTGCTTTTTTTTGTCTAATTCTCTCCATCTCCTCATTTCTGCGCCTCTGCGACCACAGGCAGTTTCTGGCATCTTCTTACATCCTCACACCTTCCTTCACGCTTAACCCTGATGCTTCTGTGGCCTTTTCTCATAGATCTGCTTGTGTCCTCCTCCTCCTCTTGCAGCCCAGGATCCCTCCTCCGACTCGTCTGCCTCCTCCGACATCCTCCTCAGCCCTCAGACCCTCATCAGCCTCTTGCTCCTCGCCCTGACCGTCACCTTGTCTGGCACCGTCTACCTTTGGATCCTCAGATACGTGTGCATCGGCTGCTGCCAGCCTGTCGCGGTGGGCCCAGAGTCAGAGGCTCTGGCGGTGATGGTGTGAAGACATCAAGTCTTAATTAGAGCTAACACGGTTTTAATTGTACAGGTTAATTAGCTTCGTCCATGACATGAGGGACAGCGATGCTGACTGGTGCTGACTTCTAGTGTGTCGAATGTCGCTCAGCACCCAGGGTGGCACAGCGTTGGGGTGGTGGTGGTGGGGAGGGGGGGGGATTCATTAGCACTTGAAGAGACCATTCATAATTTGTGAAAAGTCTACGTGCCTAAACTAAAGAGAAAAGTGGTGGGGATGGATTCTGTGTTGTTAACAGATCGTTGGTGTTGGGGGGCTCCATTAATGCAGGTGATTTAAGGTTATTGTGGATGATACAGCACATGCCCGAGATCAACAGCGCAGCTACATTTCCTCTTTGCTGAGCCTAGAAGTATTTATACGGAAGAGGATTAGGGCCACTCAAAAAAAAAAAAAAGTCTACTGAATTCTGACTTTTTTCTCAGAATTCTGACTTTTTTCTCAGAATTCTGAGATTAAAGTCAGAATTCTGAGATTAAATTCTGACGTTTTTCCCAGAATTCTGACTTTAATCTCAGAATTCTGACTTTTTTCTCAGAATTCTAAGAAAAAAGTCAGAATTCTGACTTTAATCTCAGAATTCTGAGAAAAAAAAAAATCAAAATTCTGACTTTAATCTCAGAATTCTGAGAAAAAAGTCAGAATTGAGTAGACTTTTTTTTTTTTTGGAGTGGCCCTAATCCTCTTCCGTATATTTATCAAGGAGAACCGGACACTAAAATGTAATCCAGACATGTATTTTTTTTTTTTAGTTGTGTTTGGCTTTACATTCAGCACTCCAAGTACCCGACCCGTAAGCAATTATTTTTTAACGTATGAACTCCACAGCAATTCACTATGTTGAAAATGTGAAGGTTTCTTTTTTCACTTCCTGTAAAAAGTGGTCAGGTTTAGTTTTAGGATGCCGTTTCTAGTAAATGAGTTTTAGCCTATTCTGGAGCGGCATTCTGTACAGAGATGTACCAACTGTGTAGCAAATCTGGGCAAACATGGAGACAAGCCAGTTTAGCTGTCTCTAGATTTCAATAGTTAACAGGTTTTTTTTCACCCCCCTTATGGATTAATATTCCTATTGTAGCTTTTAAGCCTCTTTTAGCTAACGTGGTGACAAGCATTTGGTTTTCATAGCCAAAGTTTGCCTTCATTAGTCACGTCAGTGTCTACACAGTCATTTGCTTAGTTCAGTATCGGTGCTATAGACTCCAATTAAACCTTCTCGTAAGAAAAATGTCGACTTCTTTTCCAAATGGCTGATACAGTTAGCAACGAGCTGATAAGCCAGAAAATAAACCGTACCTGGGGGAAAAATATGATGACAGTTAACTAAACGGGCTATAATACATGGGATTAAAGGTAATCTTCTGCGGTTTCTTTACCATGAGTCCCACAATCATGCCACATGTTTTGTTTTGTTTTTAGGAAATCTTTTTATTGTAGAAATAAAGACTTTTTTGCCCTAAGTGACAATCCGCGTAATGTAAGATGAGGCATTTGACTGTATTATTTCCAGTCGTGTACCGTGTTTGGAGTGAATTAAATCAGTGCCATGTGCATCCTGAGCCAGTGTCTGATGCAAAAAAAAAAAAAAAAATGTCACCACAGTAACACACGGTGACGATAAAATATTCTTGATGCTTCCAAACCTTGTAGCTTCAAAGTGGAGTGGAAGTATTATTACACGGTCTGCAGTAGCACTGGGATCCTGTCCCACCAGTCACATTCTGAGCAACGCTGCTTCTGTTGTTTTCGACGGAGACAAGAATATTACCCAAACCAGAGTGTACGCTGGTTAGCATTAAACTGACGCTTTAACTGGGGTTTAATACGGTTAGGAAAGCTACCATCAAGTTATGGCAATGCGTCGCCTAAAATATTCATGGTTTTATCATTTGATTCTGAAACTTAAACACAATACACATAGCTGGAGCCTGACATTCTCTTGCTAAGTCATTTATTTGAGCGACAGGCTAATGCCAGCATGTTTACCCTTTGTTTAGATATGATTTGTTGATAATCCAGCTCACCACCTGTTTAAATTTAGCTCCTGAAAAAGATTTCTTCTCCAACTTCATCATGATAAATGCTAATGACCGGAGTTTTATCTAATCTTTGCACACCTCTTTCCTACACTGAAAGCTGTCTGAGCTTACAGTCTCACTAAATGTCATTATAAAGGGTGGAAAAACAATAAGACGAATTATAACACAAATTATAACACTGTTTTTTACAAGCGGTGCACAGTAAAATAGCTCCTGAACTTTAATAATTGCCTGAGCAACACATGCACGGCTTGCTGGCTATTATTATGGGTGATGTTGAGATAAATTACAGACAATTAAAGCTTTGGTTTTCAAAAAAAAAAGAGGGAAAAAAGTATCGGTGACCTCTTAGATTAGTATGTTCTGCTTGAATAAACCGAGAAGCCAGCTGTTTAAGACTGAATCATCCACCTAGCTTATTTTTAAAATGAATGTACTGCTGCTGTGGTCTGCTCTATAACCAATTTGTCAGTAAACCATGTCATAGTGGAGAGATTTCATGATATAAAGGCAAGCTCTTGTCCAGATCCCAAAGCAAGGAGGCGCACGCCTGTTCAAATCTTTATGATTTTCTCTCGATCGATTTACAAATGAATCCTCCTTCAGCCCGGTCAGCCTCCGCCTTCGGATGAATAGGTCAATGATATTTCACATTCCTGAATAATGGACTCAGGGTATCTGTTCGAAACTGACTGTCGAATTTGCATTTTAACAGATCACTCCCATAATTCATCAGCCCCACGTTTCCTGAAATCTGGCAGAATGAATAAGTGATCTGAGAGAATTTCCAGCAGCCTCTAGGCTCAACAGCGGCCCCCCCGTTTGATATCTTCGCCTGCAATTAGACATGCAGACAAATCGACGGCTCCTCTGTCGCATGCGATTTTCCTGAGGAACTCATCTGAGGAGCGGTAACTTCTAGAAAAAAAACAAAAACACACACATTCTCGGGGGCTTTGCGTCAGCAGCCTCTATGGAGACATGCCTTTTTGAGCGTTTTTGGCTCAGGCTGATGTGAGGTATTGGCTTTGCCCTGACGCCGCTCGGATCCGCCTGAGAGGCTGGCCACTGCAGGGACAGACGGGGACTCTGCAGCGGCCGCGCTAAGCCAGAGTGATGTATGTGTTCCTGAGACACTGACACTGGGCAGCGTGTGCGTCTGGTGTGCTGAGATTATGTGTTCAGATCACATCCGATCTGATGAGAACAGATCTCGTTATGTCTGGTTTGTTAATGAATTCAGAACATTATAGGATAGGGAAAAAAATGTTTGTCTAGGCATCCTGAATGCCTCGAAATGATATGAATAAAGGATATATAGTAATGTAAAGCGTGTTGTTTTTGTGTTTTTCTTATCGTGAAGCACTTTGTGATTCTAACGTCTGTAAAAGGTCCTGTACAAATAGATTTTACTTACTTCTAAATAGAATTTCACATGTTGTTATTTGTATGAATTGAAACCTAAAGCGTGTGTGAAACAGCGTGCTTTACATGCGTAGACCTCAACACATCAGTTTCTCTAGCCTGATAAGTATTTTTGATCGCCTCAACGACCATCCCTGTTTTTTTTTATTTCTGTAAAATCTTCTGAAGAGTAGGCATATAATAGACTCCAACTAACTCTTGAAATATGGAAGACCCTTATCTTCGCCAAAGGCTATATTGGGAGGTTTTTAGATATTAAGTGCTACAGTCCAAGCCCTAAGAAGAGCAAGAGTGTGAAGGAAGAAACCAAGGTTTCCTTATATAGGACATTTTTGACCAATCTGTATAATCTGACCCAATCTGTATAATATGATTGAACTTGATTTTGTAAAGTGCCTTGAGATGACATGTTTCATGATTTGGCGCTATATAAATAAAATTGAATTGAATTGAATTGAAAAGGTCAGTCTGATTCCATGTCCCTCCCAGGCCAGCTACACTTTGGCATTGGATATATATATATTTGCAGCCATAAAACACAAGCAATTATTCATGTTACTAGGTAAAACCAAACATTATGTAGGGGATGGAAACAAAAATATACTTGGAAAGTATCTCAATCAAGCAGATGACATGTCGTTCTGAGCTGGACCCAAACGAAGACAAGAAAGTGTCAGCCTCGTGATGCAGGTAAAGAAGATTGAATTAATAAAAGACTTACAACATAATTAGATATAATTAAACATTAGATAATGAGACATGGATGGAGGTGGTGACTGAATGAGAACCAGGAGAGATTCGACACGGGAATGTAGAGATGTCGGTTTCAGGGACTAAACCGGGGAGCTCAGGGAAAATAAGCCCTGAACAAGGAAGTAACTAAAACCTTCAGAAAAGGATCCCGCTGAAGCAAAGATAAAGACTGACAATAAAATTATAACCTAACAAAGAACACAACAGAAAAAAGAGCAAACAATCACAAGACAAAGGAATCAACTCTGGAGGGAACACAGAGATCCACGGCTCATCGAAGCTGGATGTGTTTTGGTTTAAATCAAAGTTAGAGATGTACAGAGCCTTTCACAAAATAATACCACAGAAGAAGAAATGGAGCCTGAACTTGCTGTTTTGAGCAGACACAGTGGTTGTCATTGGGTATTTCTGATCAGATATGCAATCTCACATGTGTATTAATCCAGTTGTGTATGTAGGAAACATCCCATGTGAGACATTTCCTACTAATTCAATTAGTTCTTGTCTAAATGCGATGTTAGGTGAAATATTTACTGTTGAATGTCTAGCCCCCTTCGCAGTTTTGTTCACTTGGGACCTGAACTGTTCAGGGACTAAAAACAGAGGATGGTTCCAACAGACCATGCATTAGTTTGTGCACACCAGACGGACGTTACATGTTTAAAGATGTGGGGATTCAAGGTCATTTAGCATTGTCTGTTGATATTCTTCCAAAAGGAAACCTGATTATTCAACTTGGTATAAAACGCCTCCTGGCGGGTGTCTCGGTTTCATGCCTGAAAACGTTTGGTATAAAATGATTAAGGGAGAAAATGTCCATCCCCCTGTCTAAAGTTGGTGTTTGTTGGGTGATGGCTACATTGCTGAGGGCTTCTGTCTCTTGTCTATTTTTAAAATGTGAACACTTTCAGCATTAGGGTTATACCTGTCTGTGCAAATGTCTTCCTTTGTCTGAAAAGTGCCCAGTGGCCCTGAATGGCAACGAGCCTGAGCATGAAGGGAAGGCCATTAAAAACAAACGCCACAAAGGACACACGTTGAGAATTTACACAAAAGAAAATGAGACAACAAAATAAAAAGTGCATAAATGCTCATTCGTTCCATCCCATCGTGTCTTTCGCAGTTTTTGTCTTTTTCGGGGATGAAAACGAGCCGTTTTGCTCCGAGCTGCTTTCCACCAAGCATGGAAAACCCTTGGAGACATGTTATGCAACCAATTATTTCAAGTAGTTTTCTTTGACCTACAGTGCCTTGCAAAAGCATTCGCCCCCTTTGGCATTTTTCATGTTTTGCTGCCTCACAACCTGGATTATTTGAGAGTCTGTACCGTTCCATTTACATGCCGACAACTTTAAAGATGTATTAATATTGTATTGTGAAGGAAAAAACAGATGGGACAAAATAACAGAAAACCTCAGGGTACATAACTATTCATTCACCCTCCTCCCCCCAAAGTCAGCATTTTGAACTGCCATCTTTTGCAGCAATTAATGGATCAGTCTCCATGAGCTCACCACATCTTGCCGCTGGGATTTCTGACCATTCCTCAAGGATAAACGGCTCCAGCTTCGTCATGTTGGATGGCTTTAGCTTGTAATCTTCGAGTCTAACCACAGATTCTCTATTGTAGTGAGGTCTGAAATTTGACTAGGCCAATGCAACACATTTAAATGCTTCCGCTTTAACCACTGGGCTTGCTTCAGCAGTTTGCTTCGGCTCATTGTCCTGCTGTAAGGTGAACCTCGGTCCCAGTCTCAACTCACAGGCCGACTGACGGGTTCTGGTCCAGAGTATCCCTGTGTTCAGCTCCATCCATCTTTTCCTCGACTCAGACCCGTTTCCCAGATCCTGCTGCTGAAATAACATCCCCACAGCATGATGCTGCCACCTCCATGTTTCTCTGTGGTCTTGGGGTGATGAGATGTGTTGGGTTTGTGCTTGTCGTTTCCTTGGTGGCTGAAAAGTAAATTTTTGTCTCACCAGACCAGAACGCCTTCCTCCATTCATTTGGGGAGTTGCTTATGTGTCTTGACAAACTGAAAACCTGCCTTTGTTTTGATTTTCTGGTCACTCCTCCATAAAGCCCACCTCCATGGAGTGCACAGCTTATTGTGATATCATGGACAGATGCTCCAGTCTCTGCTGTGGAGCTCTGCAGCTCCTTCAGGGTTACCTTTGGTCTCTGGGCTGCCTCTCTGATTAATGCCCGACTGGTCTGTGGCCGATCCTCTCTTGGGCAGGTTTGCTCTGGTACCATGTGCTTTCCATTTGAAGATGATGAATCTGATGGTGCTCTGAGGGAACATAAAACATTTGGATTCTTTTTCTAACCCCAAACTGACTTGTACTTCTCAACAACTCTGTCCCTGACTTGTTTGGAGAGCTTCGTGGCACAGGTCCAGTTAAACGGTCTGACCTAAGAGGGTCTAGAGGCCGTGAAGCAGGAGAACGTCCAATTTAGATTTCTGAATGAACATAAATGATCAATAAGTTGGACAGAAACTCAGGTTGTGATGTGACAACGCAAAGACAAATCAATTAAAAAAAGCATAAAAAGTGGATTTTTCTTTTACATCATGGATAAAGTCACGCAGCTCAAATATTTTTAGAAAAAAAATGTTTTTTTGACCCAGCATAGGAACACCTGGTTACTTGTCATTTACTTGGTTCTAGTTCCCTCATGAGCAGCTCTCTGAACCTTAAACATTTGGTGGTGAGCAAAAATTTAAGGCAGGACGGAGCGTAAATAAACCCGTGACGCATGGTGTGACGCCTCTGGAGCCTTTCAGGAAAGGTGTGTATTTATACTGACGGATAATGGGGCATTTCATTTCACAAATGATGGGACTTTTAAAGGTAAGTTGTTGCCCTACAACTTTTTAGGGGCTTCATAGCAAAGGGGGTTAATATATGTATGTGCCAATATTCAGTTATTCATTTAATTCTTTTTATATGAGTTGTTCTCATTTCACTTCACCAACTTGGGACTATTTTGTGCACATCCACCACATAAAATAGGACCAAAAAAAACCATTTAAATAACAGGTTGAAACGTAACAAATTTGGTAAAAAGCCAAGGGGTGTGTGTGAATACTTTTACAGGGCATTGCACCTATTGCTTACAATAAAGGAAACACATCGAAGTGACTCTGCTGTGTCCTGGAGATTTCGTAACTTTGTAATTGTGGATTTTGTTTCGTACTGGAAACTTTGGTATGTGCTAACCATGTATCAGCCGGTACGCTGCAGGAGGAATCAGTCATACCGGCTTTGACAACTAACAAAATAAAATTCATTTCTGCATGGAGGAAAAGTGGGTTTAAGAATGCATTGGAGTCCACCTCCCCCCCTTCAACCCCCCCAAAAAAAGGAAATACCATGTGATACAAAAATAGTCCAAACTTAATATACAATTAAATTAAAATAGTTGTGAAATTTAAGCATTTTGATTTTCATCTCCACAGTTTCTGAAAACAATAAACATCAAAGAAAACTATAGGAAGTATAAGGGTGTTAAGCGTTTTGTTAGGAGTACAGAGTAGAGGCAGGAAGGGGAGGAAATGAGAAGGTTGGGTGAGCAATGGAGGTCATTTTTTTTATCTTTTACTCACTTTGATGTGAACTGTTATAGTCACTGCTATAGATGGGTATGAAATGGTTGGTTTCTGGTTCAAAATGGAAAGAGGCTGGGATTGAACGGCCCATTATGTAAAAGAATCAACTTCAGACCTCTTATTAATTTTGCTGCATCGTGATTGCATTGTTGATCTTCTGCGCCTCCTGCACGTGCATAATAGAAAACTGATTGTTGTTCCAATTTGGAGAGAAATTGCTCGAGACCACTGCTGCGACTTGCTTTGTTGTCTCCCGGCTAGAAAGAGATTGGGATGAAATGAGAGCGGTCTGGAGCGTCGGCGTTAATGCATCTCCGTCTGGCTGCGTCGGTGCAGCGTTGGGTAACCATGCCCCGGCTTTCAACCAGCTGATACATCAAAGGCTGTATTCGCCCAAAACGTATAATTCCCACTTTTTCTTCGCTGTGGAACACACTGGCTTCCTTCAAACCTGCGCAACGTGTGAAGTGCCAACAGAAAAGTGTCTGAATGGCAATCTGATTAGCCGTTTTTTTAGAGAACAAAGGCGCGGGGATGGATAACGGATGGGGACGCTGGAGTTATTACGACCTAAAGAGGTGGGGGCAGTTTATTCCTGTGACATGATTAGCTTCTTTCACGGAGGAAAAAAGAAAGAAAACATAATTACGGGACCACAATAAGGCGGAGATGAAGTTCCCTGATCCGCAGCCATTATAATTAGAGATGGATCAGCAAAGAAGCCTGCAGGGTGCAGACCTGGAGCCTTGGACACTCTTTGCAGCGGGCTACTGTCCCACTGTTGAGAAGGTCGGCGAGGGCAGCCATTTTTAATGAAACGTCAGCTGCTTTTTTGTTTATGTTGTCGTATATTGAGCCGGGAGGAAAACGTCCCCGCTTAAACACGGGGCCCCGCTAACTGAAGCACAGAGGTCAAGATGTCCAGGAGCGCTGGCTGCACCATTGATCTCAGCTGCTGTAATCACACTGTAAACTACCCTGCCACGCTGGAGTCTATTTACACATCGGCGATGATGAAATGCGCGCCCCTCAGGGTCCTGGGCCCTCCGTCTTTGTCTGCCGCCTGCGTTTTACAGGTGATCCCGTCCCTGTCGCCGCAGCGGGAATGGACGCCTTCCCCCCGGCCTCCTCCCGTGACTGACAGCTGCTGATGGGACTCAGGTCTCACCACAGAGCCCGTTGCCAGGGGCTACGACGGGGCGCCCCCACATCCAGGCGTGCGGTTGCCATGGAAATCTGGAGTTCGGCCCTTCCGCCTGCAGATGGCGACCCTGCACTCCCAGTCGCTAGGGAGGACCGGGGTGGGGGGGCAGAATGGGAGCTGGGTGTCATGACATGCACACTTAAATGTGTCTCCTCGGAGCTCTGCAGCAGCTTTTGATTATATGCGAGTCAGGTGTAGTTTCCCCTGCAGGCGTATTGGGGGGGGGGGGGGGGGGGGGCTGCTTGCCCGCCAGTCGCTGTGCAACGAGGCATCAGTTCCAGATGTGCAAAGCTTATTCATTCTTTATCCACCGAAGATCTGCTTCTCTTTGCTGAAGCTCTGAAGCGATGACATAAAACCAACTCACATCCGCTGCCATGTGATTAATGGCGTTCTATAGAGAAAAGCATTTATTGTGCCGGGGCTCATGAGAGAGCACCCCCCGTGTTCCACGGTTGCATTTCTGATTTCCTTCCTAATCGTCAACTCCCATCTCTGTTTTGAAAGGCAAAATATAGTGAGATCAAGCTGCACGTGTAGGTTTTGCTCCATGCTTGGCAGCTCAGAGGGTCAGTGGTGGTCCATCCCAGCTGCTGCTAGACTAGTTCCCAGGGATTCACCTGCTGCTGCTGTCACTGCTGCTGCTGGGGTCAGTTTGCAGTATTTCTCACCGCGTTGAGAAATACTGCAAACGGCAGCCGGTTCTGTGAAACTGGAAAGAAGCTCTCTGGCTCTTGCCGAGAAGTTTCCCGCCCGGCTGCAGCTTGTATCTCCGGGGCCTCCCACCCAGTAGCCATAGAGCCTTGCAGAGGTGCTCATGCCCCCACTGTAACGCATTTTGTTGGGATTTTTGGGAACACAAAGCAGGCCAGAGTTGCACATCTGTACACGCGGAAATGGTTGCACATTCTCCACGACTCAAGCTCATTCAGACCGGAAGGGGAACGTCTCAGTCGGATTTACGCACGCCTGAACTTTGACTAGGCCATCCTAAGATACGAACAGGCTTTGACTGACTGAAGAGGACGCTCAGGCTTTTCATGTGTGTTCTTCAATTTCTGATTCCTTATTTTCACAATCAGCTCTAGAGACGTCAGACCAGTCACCTGAACAGAACCGCCCCTCTTCATCAGATCGTTGGTCTTCGTTCGGTCACTATCTTGCTAATCTTGTACCGGGGGATCCAGGCGGTCGTTCTGCTTGACGTGTCCATCCAGGCGACTGTCAAGGCCTCCCCTGTGTCTACTGGACTTTCTGGGGATAATAAATACGGGTGAATTATGTTAACTGTACTGGAGAAACAATAATAATAATAATAAAAAACATCCCCCACACATTGCTGCCTGCTTTGTCCAGATGGCAGTGGGTTTGTTGAAGCTGGTGCATGATGCCGTCTTCAAGTCCAACTCTACAACGATACGCCATCTGTAACGGGTCCTGAAAGGTGCCTGGAGAGCTAATGTGTTTAATGCTCTGTGTTTCCCATGATGTGCGATGTCACGACTGATGGAGGACTGTTGACTGCGCTTTTTGGGGCACTGGAAAACGGTAGGAAGTCTTCTCCGACACTGGAACCTTCTTGCGGGTGTGGCTACAGTCAAAGATAATCTGCACAGACCTTCAGGACTTCAGTCCCGATACCGTCTGGACCTGCGGTCTTGCTTCCTTCACCCTCTCCAGCTGCCTCCTCACCTGAGACAGGCAGGCAGGAGACAGACCCGAAGGTGGGAGCGGCATCTCCAGATGTGGCTTAAGAGAACACTGGAGCAGCACCGGGATCCATGACCACGGTGTGAGATGAGAGATCTGAGGTGTGAGATGCGATATTCGCCGTGTCCCCCACACGGCTTGTGGCAGACTGCAGATGAGACCTTGGTGGAGCACCTGAGCTGGGGACCTCTATACGTTCTCTGTGAGATGTTCACAGATGGGGGTTATAGTTTTTAGAACCCAACCCTGCTCTGATCTTCTCCACACCTGCACCCTGACCTGTCTGCTCTTCCTGTGGATTCATTTCATGATGTCTAAAACACCTGAGGCCCTTAGACAACATCTGGATTCATGATTGCTATAGCCTCTGATGGTCTTTATTTAAGGGTATCTTTACAAATACGCTTCTTTTCATCCCTAAAGAAATTCCCCTCTCCTCAGAACTTTGCATTGCTTTGTTTTTAGCTTTTCCCCATTGTACCCGAAACCCTTGAGTTGACAAACGGGGGAAAAGGTTTAAAGGGTGCGAATACTTCTGAAAGCACGGGGCCTTGGCGCAGAAACCTCTCACACAGACCGACATATCAGGGCGCTCAAAAGAGGAGCCGCCGCTTGCATCTGTAATGAGCCGCTTTACGCCGGCAGCCTGGCATCCTGCGGGCTGCCAAATGTGTGAAACGCTGTCAAACGCCGCCAGATATTTGGTTAATTCAGCCGCTCCGATCCGGAGCGAGACCCGCCGGGCTGCGCGCCCCGCCGCGGAGCAGGAGTGGGTTTCCACTCGCGTCTCCAGCACACAGTGTTCCGCAAAAGTCTGGAGTCAAGCAGGGACGCGCCGCGGCGGCGACAGCCAGGAATGTGCGGCAGGCCAAGCGTGACGTGGAGCCGGCGCGTCCGCGGTGCCGTAGCGCTCAGGTTTGGGTCCGACGTCTCGGTTTGCCTCATTACGTAAACGTCATCATGCCCCTCTATGCTTTTAAAAAGTGACGCGTTTGTCTCGCACATTCCGCTACAAAAGGCGTCTTCGCCCTCGTTATAGTTTTTGGCCAATAGAATCTGGGAGGCATTGAAGGACCGTCGGAAAATACAACTACACGCAAAACTAATCTTTTTCTCAGTTAAAGGAGAATCTTCGAGATCGAAGAGGGTTTAAAAGTGAAATGTGTTTATTTCTCAGCCGCACTAGAGCACACTCAGCTCGAGTTTTACAACTATAAATCTAATATCGAAAGTCTATCTAAAGATGGTTATTTAGGATGGAAAAAGTTTTCTCTCAGCCATTGGTGGGTTTTTAATATGAACAATATGGCCTGTAGCCCAGGGCGGCAACAGAAATGGGGGAGGGCGCTGCATAAGCATCACAAAAACCATCTTATTCTATTAACCACGTCTGTTTTATATGGATTATTGCCTTTACCCCCTCTATTAATTTTTGTGTATGGAAACAGCCACAAAGATTAGAAAATGTTACACTTAAAGGGAAACAGAGCTAATATGGCAGCACAGAAAGAGAGGCTTGCCCTTTTATTCATCATCCACCACTGTGCATGTCACAAAGTTACTTTGCCTTTTTGGTGATTCACATCCCAACTTCTGCTCAGATTTTGTCATTATGTCCCTTTTTGCATTCATTATATACTCCTAAATAAGCCATTTTATACCAATGTAATGATGAACAATTTTATATCAAGGTATTTTTTTGTCTGAGTTTTTGTTTCTTTCTTGAATGATAGAGATACATAGTCATACTCTTTAAATCTCACATATTGTTTAATTTAACAGCATATTATTTTCACCAGATTTCATATTACATCCTATTTCCAACTCTGAGCAAACTCCAGCTGTGTTGATATTTGTTGGATCCTATATTCACATTTCTTTACGGTAGACCGCTTGGGTGCAGTCCAACCAAGCACCCTATTCTCATCCATTTCTTTTAATCCTTCTTTGATCAAATCCGGAGCAGCTGGTTATTAAGCTTATGACTGAGACAGACCAAGAACAAAATGGATTTCTATCATTGAAAAGCAACACGCGTCTGCTCAGAATATTGGTTTGATATAAAGATAAATACCTAAAAAAATAAATAATAAGGTGATATATGTTGAACCCTGTAGTTTACACCTTAATAGCAGGAAAGCGGAAAATTATTCCATTAGAAGTTATTCTTTATGGGCAGTATATTATTTTTAGGAGCTCGGAGGACATTATTTTCAAAGGTAGATTATTAGAGTTTATGTCAAAATTTTATTTTATGTTCAAGATTGGTATTTAGTTAAATTGTGATTTATTGACAATCAAATTTCTGTCCTCTGTATGGCTTTTTGTCTGGCAATGCACCTGGATGTAGAAAAGAAGTTGATCCAGATGGTTGGTGTTGCAAAAAAGCATCATGGAGAAAGGAAAAAAAAATGAGGCAAATTATCCACTTATTAATAATAATACAAATATAATTACCAGTGTAGTGTTCTTATTTTAATGTATTCCTCAATGTTTTATGTGTGCTGTTTTTAATATGTGACCTTTTATTCAGTTTAATACGCTGTTCGCTATGTATCGCTTGTATCCGGCGTTCCTTAACACGAGTGTGTTTAATTTGAGGTATAAAAAAAGAAAAAAAACTTGTAGATTGATAAATTCCGAGCTTCCTGCGGGGACCTGAACGCCGCTCAGTTGTGAGATCAGCTGATTTTTTTACGCTGCCATTTTGTCCGGCGGAGCAGCAGCCAGTCAGTCAGTCAGTCCGTGCGGAGAAACCTCTGTGGAGACTTCCCCGGACAGCGTCGCCGGGCTGCGGAAGACAGGAAGAAGAACCCCCGGTAATGCGGCCGTAGTGTCCGGACAACAGCACCGACCGAGCCACAGGGAGCCAGGCAGGGAGCGCACCGAGCCGAAAGGAGCTGTCATTCTCAACTTACCGGGTTCCGCCGGCTGGGCTCGGCTCCGCTCGGCTAATCTCTTTAGCTCTTCGGCTAGCTGCTCGTACCTCGCGGAGGGGAGGGAGCTGCGCTTCGTCCCGGCTGTCACCTCTGCAGTAACCTCTTCCGAAACTTCGAACAATGCGCTCTTCGCCTCCTTCTAAGTGTTCCCTCCGGAGTGGGCTCCTCGCAGGCACTTTCCCCGGCCGGCAGTGATTAGAGCTTCACCAGCCGAGCTAACAAGTTGACGTGGAGGAGGAACTCAAGTTTTTTTTTTCCTCGCCCCCTCCTCTTTTTTTCCTCCTCTCTTCATTTTTTTTTCTTCTTCTTCTTTCCTCGAAGCTTTGATTTCTCACGGATTTACTCCTTTCTCCGCCAAAAAAAAAAAAACTCGGACGCAGACTTGTCGCCTTTAATTAATTTTTTAATTCTTTTTTTTCGGGTGACTTCAAACGGAGAATTCAGGTTCCAGAGCAGCCTGTTAGCTATGTGTATTTGCGGCCAGAAAGCGATTTCAAGCGTTTCCAGATTCCACTGTGGGACTCTTTCCTGGTTCGAGTGCTGCCACGGAAACATTAGCTAACACACACTAGCCCAGAACAGCGTCCTCCCGTTTTATTTACTCAATAATATCAACTAAAACACCCCCTTTTTTTTCTTCTTCCTACCCCCTCACCGAGGCAACTTATCTCCAAAGGCAAATCACCGTCAGAGCGAATAGTTCTGCAGGAGCTCGCCTGGAGTCAAACTTTTGTCCCGTTTGGAGCTGATCCGATTGATTTGGATCGTTTATTATTATTATTATTATTTTTTTTTTTTGTCTGGTTGAGCTGAGGGAGAAACAGCAAGCAGCCATGTCGGGCCAGTCCATCACGGATCGGATCGCCGCGGCGCAGCACAGCATGACCGGCTCTGCCATCAGCAAGGCGGTGTGCAAAGCCACGACGCACGAAGTGAGCGGACCCAAGAAGAAGCACCTGGACTGTGAGTACTGCCGTAAATCCGCTCCGCTCTGAACGCGCTGTCCGCCGGGCTCCTTCCCTCCCTGTGCTGCGCATGCTTGGTTTCTCCCCGCTGGGCGCAGGCACAGATCCCCTGCCCTGGTGTACCTGTCTGTCTCTCTGTCTGTCTGTCTGTCCTGCTATGATCTGCTCCGTGTGGAGGACCAGCTGCGCCACATAAGACAACCCCGGAACAGTCATGTTTCTGTCCTGAAAAGTGTGGATTAGGCACGGGTCAGCGTGGCAGGTTTAAGGTACGGCGATCCATGTGTGACAGGATTAAGAGATCAGATTAAAAAAAAAAAAAATCCTAATGTGAGAATCATTGGTGCTGATAATGCTACCTGCGGGCTATCCAGTTAATTTAGTTTTATACACAGATGTCAGGTGGAAGGCTCCCTTCCAGACTAACGGATCCAGTTCAGATACAGAAACATGATCAGGTGGACTTGTGTCTGTATTTCAGTCCCGGTTATAATGCACTGAGGTCAGATTCAGTTTATTGTGCCAGGTGGTTTAAAAACAAACAACAAACAGTGGGCGGATGTTGCATCGACATCATAATTTTGCAGCATTTCTTCATCCTGAGCATGCACGTGGCGACAGTGGGAAGGAACAACAGCCTTTTAACAGGTCTCTCCTTCAGTTGCGGCAGAACGGCTCTCTGCTTTGAATCCCTGGGGGTCGGAGAAGAAGGAGCAGACACAAAAAAAACCCAGTTTCACTCCTTCAGTATGGAGAATGTAATGTCCTGCTATGGCTGGACGATACGGGCGAAACTTATAATTTCTGTTCATACGATCTCGCAAGAATGCCCGTGACAGATGCCTGAATAAACGTATAATTATTTTGCCATGTTTATAAAACTCCTCCAATATAACATTTTAGAAGTCTTGGCTTTAAAAAAAATAAAAGTATAAAACCTGGAATGTCAGTCAGTGGCCAAATGCTGTAATTATAGACTGTATTGCATATTGAAATAACGGAAATGCCATATCACCTTTACTTAATAAAGTTATGTTGCGATGTATATTGACCCCGTCTGTCCTTCCATGCTTATTCCTGGCTGTGCTGTCGGTCCTACAGACCCTCGCTTCCAGCTGGTTGAGACATTTAGTGAACCTTTGAAGGTTGCTGGTTATATTCCACTTAAACAACTCAGTTCCAGCCTTCCTCCTAATGCCGGTTAGATCACTGCTATTCTCTCTATAAAGGTCTTAATTAGCTGTTTTTTTTACACCATCTATGATCATAGAGCAGCTCCTGTTGGGATCCAGAGCCTGAACAAAGCAGAATCTCACCTGTTCATTATTTTAGACCCATTTCTTTATTATGCTTCCACTAAAGCGGGGCACCTCTCCCTTCTTTGGGCTAGTCAAGGGTTACATTTTATTAAACGTAATGTTTTGTTGTTTTTTACTAATGTGGAATTATTCTTAAACAAATGGACACTTATTGATGGGCTGCAGTGGTTCTGGTTCTCAGACTCATTTAACCTGCAGAAATGTTGCCCTGCTGAACTGAGCCGTAGATCTGGGGGTTATTGTGATCTGGTGTAGCTCTGATCGTCAAGGACTTTGTCATCGAGTCAGGATGGAAGCTTTTAAGAAACACAGAAAAACTAGGGGAACAAAGAAGGCCAATAATAGTCAGACTCGTGTTAAAGTGGTTCATCCCAAACAACCTTTCTGCTCAGGTTGTTTTATTTTCTGCAGCTAAACTGGTGAGACTTTAGCTCTCAGGTTGGCTGCAGGACCAAGAGGAGGTGGGAGGCGGGGAGTGATGGAGGCCTTTGGTCCTGAAGCTGCAGACGGAGCTCTCAGTCGGCCGTAGACGGTCAGGTCTGTCCCGTTTTAATGGAGTGCTGCGATCGTAGCGAGTATCTGTTGTCTGTCTCGGATAATTAAGGCCCTTTTCCCACTAAACGCACGTTGAGATCCACTGGCAACCAAAGGCTCCCCAGAGCAGGCCGCTTGCTTTGATTTGAGCAGAAACGAGGATCTGAAGCCAGCAGCCGCCAAGGAGACGACATCTGCAGCTTTCCAAGAGACCATTTCGCTCTCTGGCGATAAGAGGGAAAGAGGTTTGTTTATTTTTTTTTTAATTAAGGCGGCTGTACGTTCCTGCCTCCAGTCAGGATTTCATCACAAAGCGTTAAAAGGAAACCAGAGCGGGTGCTGCGCTGCGGTCAGAGTTTGGATTTCTATCTTTTTAAACAAACTACCTTATTGATGGTATTGATTCAGCGTGTTCAGCTGAACCGGTTGACTCTGCCTCAGAGAAACCAAGCTCGACTTTACTCTGAAACCTTTGCCCCTCCGCCTGTTTACGTGTCTGATCTATTGATATTTTAGTTTTACTGCGCCGAGGTGGATTCCCGGGCCTGGTGACGGCGTCGCGAACGTGCCCCAACCCCAAGTTGCCAAACCAGTAGGATTTGCTGATTGTTGCGCTCCAACGGCGGGCTAACCAGTATTAGCGACACAAGGCGGCAACAATGCGGCGCTGTGGATGCGGCTGATGCCCGGTCCTGTAGCAACACGTCGGCTTGTACGGCCCCAGGACGGGAAAGCAGCCGGTTTAGTCCTGTGGCTGTTCTTCTTACTTGTTGCGTAGCAGCTGGGTTGGAGTCAGCGGAAATGTGACTTTGAGTCAGAGATGAGGAGCCAAAGCCGGACGGCCGTAAGGAGGCTGATCGTTAGCTTGGCAAGATCCTGTCCACTGATCTTCATTCATTGTGGCCCCAAAGTCTTCAGAGAGCATCACAACCTTACATGTTTAGCTTTTTTTTGGGTAAATGCTAGGGATGAACAATTAATCGCATTTTCAATATAATCGTGATTTAAAAAAAAAACCTATTTCCAAATTGCAGAGGTCAGCAATTTTTGGCTATGTAACAATTCGGGAATTAGACACATCCATTAGGTGTTGGTAAAATGTTTGAAGTGGGTTTGCTCCACATGGAAGGGAAGACATTTGCAGCAGTGAGATAATCTAATTTTATTACTTGTTTTAGAGTTTATATAATCATACATAGCATTAAGTACTGATTAATCAGTTTAATACATAGACTTGTTTGTTGGTTGGACTTTATGTTCAACAAGGATTGATGTCTAATTAAATTAAAAGCTGTTCTCTTGAATAATATTCTGACCAATAGAAACATTAGAAGTTCATATTTAAAATAGTCCTTGTTTACAAACATCTTTATTTAGAGGCCATTTTTGTTGCTTGTGGTTAACGCAGAGAAAAGTCAAAATTGCAATTTTGATTGAAATATATTGTAGGCAGAACGCAATCATTTCTGCACCGAGTTTAGATGCTGTGGGTCTTTTAGCAACTAGTCCACATGGTGAGGAAACAAATTGATTTATTGTTTGTATATATTTTGAAACGCATGATAAATTAAACTGGGGGAAAAAATGGCATTAAATCACAATATTTAGAAAAAAAATCGCAATTAGATTATTTTACAAAATCGTTCAGCCCTAGTAAATGCTCACGTCTCCGTTTTTGTCTCTTCCCGCTTTCATTTCATTCCCGTAAACAAACACGAGTTAATGTCCATCTAGTCACAGTTGATCTCAGAGTAATTTATGCTGTACCTGCGATGTAAATGTTGCGCATGCTGATGTTGCAGTGACGGTATTTCTGCAATAGATGTAGCAAAGGGACCCGGTCAGGGAGCAATAGTTGTTGGCCAAGTGTGATGAAAGTGCGTTTTACACGCTAATGTAATATTTAGCTATGTGGACAGAGGCTCAGGGCAGCGGGCGCTCACACTGCCCCAGATGCTAAAGGTCAGAGACGGAGAGGAAAACAGGCAGATATATGGCCTTAAATCAGCTTTATCTCTGACAGGCTTAGATTTAAAATCATTTTCATTCAACCAAGAAGTCTGATAGAAAATGAGAGGGGCGTCTCCTTTAAAGAGCATCAATTTTAGGGCTGGAAAATCAGTTTAGGCCTTTCTGAATAAACGGCAAGCGAACCTTAATTGGCATCAAAGCAATCAACCCTGCTTATAGTCGCTGAGCAGCTTTTTGCACGTTTCCTCTGGTGTCTTGACGGTTTATCTTTGCCGACCTGGCGCTGATCTTTAGCTCCCTCCACAGGTTCTCATCAGGACTCTGGCCGGGCCGCTCCGTAATGTTAACAGTACTTCCTGTCAGAGGAAACGTGTAAATCTAAAACCTCAGGCCTTTGAGTAATGTGGGATTAATTCTAAGTGTTAGAATGAATAGTCATAAAAATGCTAAACACTTCTCATTCAGCTTATTGACTGAGTTTGCAGGTATTTTGGTTCTTGTCCCACCTGGACTCTCCCTCCCTTCAGAGCAGGAGGGTGTGAGTGGTCCTCCTGTGGCCCGGGGTTGTTTGGTGCCCCAGAAAGTCGAAACGAGGGGAAAAAAGACACGAAAGCGGGCCATGTCTGTGAAAAAGTCCATCAAATGTCTAAATCTGAGAGTGTTAAATGTCTTTTTATTTATTTCTTCACTAGACTGAAGTGTTGTTCGTGGCGGCGTGCTCGCCGAGGCTGCAGAGCGGCAGCGTTTCGCCTCAAAGCCAGGAAGCTGGAAGCGTAAACTAGACTTCCTCCAATAATAAGCCGTGCCGTGGTTCTGGCCGGGGCCAAAGCCCCTCGCTGCGGGTTCCTGTCGCACAGACTTCAAGGCAAGTCGCAGGCGGCGATAACGGCGGGAACAACAAAGGGGCCGGCCTTTCATCAGACGTGCGGCCCGGGGAGGACAGAGTGTGCTCGCCTCGTTTCCACAGAGGGACAAACGGGGTGGGTGACCCCACGGTGACCCCAGGTTGCCCAACGTGGCGGCAGTGGCTGCTGCTTATTGGCCGAGGCCTTCAGTCGCTGTGAGCAAAGCACACTGGGAGAAAGAGCCAGTCTAAATTTGAGGCACTGGGGCTTCTTTTGAATTTATTTCAGACACACAACTAAATGACAATATAAGTCCATAAATAATAAAAATCTAGATTTGATGCGCTGGGCTTAGTAGGAAAGGCCAAATAAGGAAGATTAAAAGCGAGGATAAGTGCTGGTGCCTTTCCTGGATGTTTAACGGGACCAAATGTGCTGAGGGTCTGTTTCTGGGGGGGGGGGCGCCCCGGTGATCGATGCTTGGGCTAGGCCGCCTCGCATCAGTCAGCGCCTCCTCTCCCCTCTCACAAGACTCAGCTGCTGACGGCGGACAAAAAAAAGCCGGGCGTGGTCTCCGGGCGCTTCTTGTGGACCGGGCCCGGAGCCTTTTTTTTTTTTCCGACCGGCGCGGCGCTTCGGGTTCGCTCGTCGTAGCTCATCGATTTCTGCGAGAGAGCAACGACCTCTGTGCCGCCGGGAGGGAACGGCCTGTTTGTCCTTCTTGATCCGTCCCTGTCAGGAGTTTGGCCGTAAATGTGCCGCTCGGCCGGATCGCCGCCTCCATTGATCACTGAGCTGCTGCCGCTGTAGGTTTGTTTGGCCCTCGCTCTGACATGGAGGGGGACGGTGGAGGGTTTGGTGACTAAACCCTCTGGGAACGATCTCATTGCAGCTCTGGAATAAACTTAGGTGAACCTCACTAATACCGTTTGTATTATTATTCGGAGGCAGGTCTGCCGTTGTATCGGCGCCTCGGTCCAAACCCGACCTTCAAAAACGGGATTGTTTTGGCAAAAGCCGGTCTGCAATTTGTGAGATATTGAGATCGGTGTCAGAGTTCTTAAAGCGGCGTGGTGTTGTGGAGCGGGCTGCCAATGGCTGCTTGTCAGAGAAGATGCATTAGAGATGCCGTTTGAAGCCGCGGCTGAACTGCAGTCGCTCGGCGGGATGCGGGCGCAGTCACAGCATCGCCGTCTTTCAACAAGCGGAGGCGCTTGGCAGCTCGGCCATCCATCCAGCTATCACGCTCACAGCTTTTATATTTGCTTAGCCGTGTATGAGCTGCTGGGGAGAAGCACAACGGTGACACAGTTTAGGCCTGGAAAACATCGATTTTACACCTCTTCAGCTCGTTTGCATTTTGTCACGTGAAAATGACAAGTTTAATGTATTTTACTGAGATTTTATCTAATGGAGCAAAGAAAACCTCAAATTCACCCTCCTTTTGAGCAGAATGCGTAACGGGAAGAATTGCTTGAACTCCAGTAAACGTTAACTAGGAACCGTGTATTCAGGCTCTCTATGCACGTAATGTGTTTGGCAACACTCTGTTGTTTAATGCAACATAAATGTCTATTTGGAGGCAAAGATGTGGTAAGGGGGTCAAGAAACCACAATATATATTTTCTTTCAATCAAATCAATTAGTTTACATTTAAATACAGTTGCTGGATAGACTTCCGTTAACTGAGGTCTGTTTCCTATGAACCCAAAGCAGATTAACTTTAACGATGGAAATGTTGTAAGTATGATCAGAGATCACACGGTTTTACAAAAGATGTCGTGCCATCCTCCTGTTTTACGGCTCCGCTGCCGGCGCAGATCGACCACAGGCAGCTGGAGCCGTCTGACAGCAAGCTGGGAGGGATCTGAGCGGTGCATTTGTAGCTAGACCTAATAACCCAGCAACCCCTGGCAGCAGAGATCCTGTGAGGGGGGGGGGGGGGGCTGTTTGCTGCAGCGGCCACGACCTTCACGCTCCGCTGGTGGAAATAAGTGTCGCTTTAAAGCCATTTAGCGTTATGATTTGGACCGTCCACCTCAATTAACCCCAGTGTGCGAGTCAAGCAGCCCGAATGGCCAGATCTCCCCCCCCCCCCCGTCACAGCGGAGGGAGAGGCCTCTCTGTTTACGGTGATCGCTGTCATAAAAATCAATAGGCAGGGCTCTCTGCTTACACACCCGCTGCAGGGTTTGCCGTCGCCACGGCGATGCTGATGGAGCGTTTGATCCAGCCCTCGCCGTTTCACCGTCTTCCAGCTGTCAGAGAAGTTGTGACATTTAAACTCTGGGTCTGGTTTCCTCGTCACCGCCTCGCCGTCGTCATAGCAGCGGCTAAGCCAGGCGGCTCGCGTTGAACGGGCTTGGGCTAGCAGCGCCTGACGTCGAAACTGGGCGCTGATGATGCTGGGTTGTTTTTTTTTTTTTTTAAATGATTGGGTGTTGGGTTCAGTGTGTCTTTGACTCCCCCGGCCTCCTTCGGCTGCTCCTCAGCAGTTCAGGCAGTGGAGCGTTTCATAATCCGGGCTGAATGGAAAGTGGAGGAGCCGCTCCGTGCTTCCTGGTATTTATCGACCGCACAGAGCAACCAGGTCAACCCGCCGCGGTGCTCCAACCCTCGAGAACAATTCACACCCCGCAGTCGCTTCATAATCACGTGAGAGTCATTAGAGTCGTATAAACGGAGGTGTGAAGGAACCGATAAACGGCAGGTAAGTGCTCGCTGTTCCCAGCTCCCCGGTAATGCGCCGCCAATAATGCCACATCTGGAGTCTTTGTCTTGTTGGAGCAGAGGGCTGTAATGAGAGGAGGACGAGCCTAAAGAGAATAAATGAGCTGTGCTCGGGTTATTTAGGGGAGAAATCTACCCAACGTGATGGAGGGGGAAAAAAAAGTGTGATGCTGGACTTTTAACACAAAAGAAAAGGAGAGGCCGAGTTTCCACTAGCATGTTATGGTGGCGCCTGTTTCAGGGAAAGTGTGAAATGTCGGAGCGGCTCATCTTCCTCTGTGGTAGTCTGTGATGCTTTTAGTTTATTACTGCTGCGTTGTTGATGGGGACAAGTTGCCCAGTAGCATAAGGAAGCCAGGTAATATAACCTACTGTAGCCGGGTGTCACTTTCTAAAACTGGAGAGAAATTCCTCCTTTGCTTGCGTTTAATAAGGACAATGTCTACATTTTAAGAGGTCGCCACCTGTTTCAGCCGCAGAATGTTATAAGATCCCCACTGAAGACATTTTCATTCCTATTTCAGGATCTACACGGGGCATTATTGTTATTTTTAACACAAGCATTTGTCAAGGAAGTTGTTAGTTTTGTTAATTATCATTGATACCTTATGGTGGAGTCAGTGGTTTACGTCCAGTTAAATTATGTCGGCATATTCAAATACAATACAGTTAAGTTTAGTAGATCATTTAATCCCAGTTGGCACAAAGTTGTGCCCTCCACATTGCATGGTATGGTTGACTTTTCAGCAATCCCTTATCCTGAGCAAGCATAAGGAGACAGTGGGAAGGAGATGGAAAACCAGATGGGATCTGCTGTGATGAGGGTAGGAAGACTATACTGAGACAGAAGGTTTACTTTCAAAGGACAGAACAATGATGAAATGAAATATTCACTGTTAATGGCATCACAAGTGGTCCAGTCCAGGAAAGAAGCACAACCAGGCAGAGAAAGCCTGAGCTAGGAGTACTTTCTATGGAAAAGGATCCCCCAGCTTGGTTCGGCGGTCCAGTTTTAATCTCCCTACTAACTTTTACTTGCATCACAAACGAGTGCAACGCTGGTTGTAACGCTGGTTTGCAGCGTCTGCGGGTTGCTTTCTGTGCAGGAAGCCGCGTAGTTCATGCGGTTTCACTTTCACCCTGCGTCTCGTTATCGCCCGCTGAAACTTTCCAGCTGACGGCGGCGAGGCTTCCGGGATAACCTGGACGTTTTTCCGGCGCGCACCCGTGGGAACGCATGTCAGCGATGCTTCATACGACACCTGGCAGCAGGAAGATCTAGAGCGGGGGTGACGAGCTCCGGTCCTCGAGGGCCGGCATCCCTGCAGCTGTTAAAGGTGTCCCTGTTAGCGTCTCGTTGGGCGCTCACGTTCATCAGAGTCCTGCTGATGATCTGATTGTTTGACCAGGGATGCACATAAAAGCTGCAGGACACCAGACCCCTGCTCCAGGTCTAAAACTGGAGCAGAAAGGAGCTGGAGCCAATCTTAAGCCAGTTTTGTGCTGATAGCGAGTTCATCTTGTGCTGCCAGTGGAGAGGGAGCGGGGAAGGAGGTCCTTTGAAGTCTGGGAAGCGTTGGATCTGCCTCGGTTTAAAAGTGGTAAAGCATAATTAGGGCCAATCGAAGCCTGGGTTGCATCCATTTTCACTTTTATTTTGCTGCTGAGCCTCTACTCTCTAACGCGTCTTCACAAATGTCCAATCTCTGCGACAGGCAGATGTTGAGAACGTCGTTTTCTCTGTCGACGGGGAAAAGCGCTTTGATGGCTTGTTGCAGGGAGGAGGAAGAGACGCCAGACCGCAGCGGGCGCTAGCCTCAACCAGGGGCCCCTACATCTGGCCCCAGGCTCCATAAATACGTCCAAATGTTTTATTTATTTCATAACCCTAACCTTTAGATTACCCTCGGTGTTATTGCAGCTCGTTTTCTCTACGCAGAAACGCCAGCAGCTAATTTATAGCACGACTTTAAAGCTTAATGTTTACATTTCCTTCCCCCCAATCCGAACTCTTCGGCTCCGCGGCGCTGTCACTTAGTCCCCCCCCCCCCCGTCTCGTCTTTGCTCTTCCCGTTTCTCATCACACAGTGTACACACGCGGCCAGGTTCGTTATCATCCAGAGGTGGCTGTAGAAAGTTTTTAATGAATCCAAAGAACTCTGTCGTTTTCTGACATGAAAGGATGGAGGGAGAGATAAAAAAAAAAAAAAAAGCTGGCTTGCTCATTTCCTGCCACTTAATTTCTCTTCCACTCCGGCCCTGAGAGACCCACTGCTGGGTGGAGCTGGTTAGCAGCGCGGCGGAGACGCCCGCGTCTTAAGTAATTGTAGGTGAGGCTAATGCTATCTAAACAGAGCCGGGGAAGCCCCTCCCTGACTGCAGAGGACAGATAGGCAGGAAAAATGGCTCACAGGCCGCTGTGTGGACGCCTCTGTTTCAGGTCCAGCCTGCTGCTGCAGTTATGTTTCTCAAAGCGCTCATTAAATCCACCGGAGTCCTTTTTCCTTTTCTACTAGCAGCACTAGATCAGCGGTGGAGATTCTCCTTCCGCCTCTTGTCTCTCGTTTTGACGTCCTCCCAGGGTACGGGTACCCCGGCTATTTTTAAATCCTTTTTGTGAAAGAGGACGAACTCGTTCCAATCCGTGGCAGGGAGCCTTAATGACCCTGCTGTACATTAGCACGCTCACACCAATGTGCTAATGGCTGAGCCACATCAGGCAATAAAAGGCCAAACGATGTCAAATCAGTTGCTTTTTGCTTCTTTAAAACGTTTCTCTACGCTGTCAGCAGCGGCTAAAATGACTCATTTTAGCAGCTGGGCTTTAAAGCAGAGCTAAGCTTCCTGTAGGGCTGCTAGCTACATTGTTCAATAGATAAGATAAGATAGTCTTTATTGATCTCACAATGGAGAAATTCACTCATCACATCGGCTCATACAAGAAGGTGCAGAGTAGGGAAGGTGCATTCAGTTATTTACAGTGAGTCTTCATATATATAATGGATCAAAAAGAATACCAAAAAAATAAGAATACAAAAAAGGAAATAGGAATGTAATAGGAATAAAAATAGCCAGCTTCATGTTTCTGTACGATCTAGTCGTCTAAAATTTAAGGCAATGCGGAGTCTTAAAAACGTCCCACTGTTCTATACTAGGCCGTGTATTTATTTCTTAAACATTGGCTGCGTTCAGCCGTTCACGCTGGACGTTTACGTCGACGCTGTGATGAAACTACAAGGCCCACAATGCCGTGCGGCAGAAAGTGACGTCTGACGCAGGGCCGTGCCAGGACGTCTCGATAAGGGGGAACCGGTCAGCAGGAAGCGCTCTCAGCTTAAAGCCGGAGTCACATTTAAACGAGGTGCTGAGCAGAACCGGACTCCAACATCTGCTTCTGTGTTTTAAAACTTGTTTTCACGTTTGGTTTCCAGCTTTTCATGACCGTAACACTCCGCCTCCACCGCCGCCGTCACGTGATTTAACGTTGACCTCCATTGTTTAGGGAACAAAGGCTTTCATGGTAGACGTCCTTCACTGAGTCTTTTAGCGTTCTAGAGGTTTAGATTGCAGATGAAAATGGAGATTTCTCACCAGCTGTGGCTAAAAGATGTCCTAGTTTGACGTTAAGGGGCCCATTGCAACATGCAATCAGCAAAATAAGCTCCTTGATGCTCTTTATTAAACCTTTAAAGGTCGCCGTGTATGTTATGGAGTTTTTAGGTCTTGATTTTAACAGGCTCCAGCTCCAGAGACCCTGTGGGGACCCTGAGCTGTCCTGCTTTCTCCAGCGGGCCGCTTTAGGCGAGGCGTCGTTCCCTCTACTTCACCGTTTGACCTCCCGTGTCGGGTAATGATGGCTGCTGGTTCGAGCACACGTACGCGCGCGCTCGGGAACATTCAGTGCTTCTGTTCCCGTCCTGTTCTGATGTCTGGTTTATTTTTAGCCGCTCTCTCTCTCTCAGGAGCCCTTGGGCTGGGTTCAACAGCTTCTCTCTCTTTCCGTCTCCTACCTGCCTGCCGACTGTCGCTGCCTTCTTTTTCTCTTTGCTCTCCTCGCCGTGCTACACGTTCCTCCAAGAAGTCGGCGCAGAGACGCCAAGACTGACGTGCGCTGACTTCAATCCCTTCTTTCCCCCCCCCCGACATGATTTCCCAGACTCCCCTGCATGGGAGAGGGTGGGATAAAGGAGGAGGGGGGGGGGGGGAGCGTCTCTTTTACCGTCTGTCTCTGTGTGACGAGGAAATAGAAATGAAGCTGGCTGACTGGGGATTAAAGCGCGGTCCTGACGTTCAGTCACTGGGGGAAGTGAGGCTGTAGATGCAGCATGTTTGTCTTAGCTGTGACCTTCTCCCTAAACGTGTCTGGATCTACGGTTTTTACCTCAGCAGCTCCTGTGGCGGGACGGTTTCAGACGGGACCACGTCTACAGAACAAAAAATGGACGTATCAGATGCAGGAAGCATGTTAAAAAAAAAAAGAGGTTCTCAGAGCATGAAAAGCCCCAGTTTCACTGCATCGCCTCAGATGAATAAAATGAGATAATTGGCTTTTTATATGAATCAGGAAACGGCGCTGCTGCTGTGAGAATGACGCATGTTGATTTGTTACGGTTCTAATATTGGTAAAGCATTGTTTTCAGTTTCCATATAAAGACTTGAGCATTATTTATAACTAATACAACACCTGTTAAATTAACTTTTAGTTGATTTTATTCATTTGTGTTTGAGTAACCCAGCTCACCGATATTTTCCCGGTATTTATTCCGGTTATCGTAGCCTGCAGCCCGCTGCTGAACAGACCCGTCCATCCTAACTTTCCACCTTCAGATCCGTACATCTCATCAGCACGGAGAAAAAAGGCTTTCTCCTATTTAGTGAGCATCACAGATCAAATGACCAACTGTGGTCCTCACTCACGTTGAACTGTAGGACCCTCCACACTTATGGTCTGCCCTGGTAAAGACGTGGAGAAAGCCTTGAGTTAAAAGCTTTTTATGGCAGTAGCGAAATCTTAGACTGGACAATAACGAAAAAAACAAAGTTAAACGCGAGTGATTATTCAAAATCAGCCGTCCTGTGGTTGTTGGCACTCCCCGTTTATTCCCACAAATGAAAACGTAGAGCAGTTTCTTTATATGCTTTGCCCTCTGACCGCATTGTCTGGGAACATGTGCTGGAAAGTTCCTCACGACTTGCTGTCTTCAAAATGGGAAAGACAAGACAGGAGCTTCAACCTTCACTGCAAAGTCGTAACTTAGAGCTACTCCTCAGTGAGAGCCGCCGCAGGATTCTGGTTTTATCGCGGAGGGGCGGGAAATAAGGTGCAACACGTGCATTAACGTTTGCTTAGTTAACATGTTGTAATCTCATGCAGTGTCCTTTGCGCCTTGAGTTCGTGGATGGACTTTAGCGTCTCACGCTGATAAAAGCTGCGTTTTGCAGCGTTTATAAAAGGCTTTAAAGTAAAATGGTAAAACATTTAAATAGTTTCACACCATCAGGTAGTTCCTGGTGCAGAGTCGGTTTAACGTGGTCCTGAACCAAGGTTCAGAATCAGGACGGTCTCTCCAGCGTTCAGCTGTTGGGTGGGAAAGGGACCGTCTTTATGGGGCTGCTAAAGCAACAAGGGAATAAAAAGGCTTGTTTTTTAGATTCACCAGCCTCGCATCTTTCTCACTTCTTCCTCCTCTGTCGCTTCTCCTGCCGATACGAGGAGGATTCTCCTGAGGGAAGGAAGATGGAGGCAGGCAGCGAGGCTTGTGCTGGGACTCCTCTTTTGTGGCAAACCCCCTTTTTAACAGGCTAGCACAAAGACATATGGTGAAGGGAAGGAGATTACTGGTATGCCAGACAAGGTGCTGATACTGGGGGAGTGTTAATCTTGAGCAGATTGGGGCTGCAGCCCCCAGGGCCTCTTCAGTGTCTGGCTTTTTATCTCCCCGCTGTCTGTCAGCGTTCACGTTCAGCACCTGTGCAGACTGAATGAAGGTCGGTCAACGCGGAGGCAGCGCTCGCGTTCAGGTAGCCGCCCGTTATTAAACCCCGGTAATCGTGATTCCCCACAGGGCGGACCACAGCAGCACGGCGGCTCAGCAGCTGCAGGCGTCGACCCTCCACCCGGTCGCTGACCTTCTCTTTTTCGGGGAAGGGTCCCGGCTTCTAGACGTCTCTTTATGCAAACGATCGGATTCCTCGAAGCTACCCAGGTGGCGTTCATTTTCTGAGCTCCCTGATAATGAAAATGAATTCCTCCCCCCGTCATGCTCCAAGGGCAGAAAAATAAATGGTTCATAAAGCACCTTTCACATAGTGTTACATCTCCTGAGGAAGAACCTGCAGCCAAGTCGCGTCTGGTGCGTTCAATGAGAACGCGCCTCGCATCAGCTGCTGCTGTAAGACGCAGTCTTTGATGCAGTCCTGAACTGGTGCAGACAAAAAAAAATAAAATGCATTTGATTAATTCAATTATTCCACGTGCAGACGAGTGACGGGAGCATAGATGGTTTTAAGCTAATGTCAGTGAAGGTTTCCTGGCTCACGTCGTCTGTCAGACCTGTTAGACAGTAACCAGCACTTGGCACAGTTTGAGACGGGTTGAATTTCTGCATTTTATTTGTATCATACAGTTGCTAGGCATGCGCTGATCATATCGTAGCCGTTTTTTTTTTTTTTTTTTTTTTTTTTTTTGCAAAGCTTCAGTTTTTGTCCATGCAGATTTGTGTCAATTCTGATTCCTCTGGAGGAACCATAGTACAGGAACCGGAATAAAACGTTTTATTCTGGGTTTCATCTCCTTAGCAGAAGTAACTTGAGGCAGAGGAGTTGCTGTGAAACATAGTTTTGCCAAAATGGCTACAGAGAAATTGCATTTTAAACTGTCTTCTTTTAAGGGTTAGCATGGTTAGCATGGTTAGCGCAGCTACGTTACACACACAGCTGTCTCTCTCCATATAGCCTCGAACGTGGAGCGTTCCCTTAAATCTTAGACTCGTATCAAAACGGGACAGATGTTGAAAGGTAAAGATAACTTTCTGTTGCTGTTCTGTCTTCAGCTTTCCGTGTATCTGCAGAAAATTGTCTTAATAAGCGGTTCACTTTCCCACAGCGCACTGATCATATCATAGCTGATCGTCAGGTTTCTTTTTTTTGCAAAGCTTCAGTTTTTCTCCATGCAGATTTGTGTCAATTCTGATTCCTCTGGAGGAACCAGAATAAAACGTTTTATTCTGGGTTTCGTAGAAAGTTACTTCTTAGCAGAAGTAACTTGAGGCAGAGGAGTTGCTGTGAAACGTAGTTTTGCCAAAATGGTTACAGAGACGGCATTTTAAACTTCTATGTAGGGTTAGCATGGTTAGCGCAGCTACATTACACACACAGCTGTCTCTCTCCATATAGCCTCAAACGTGGAGCGTTCCCTCAAATATTAGACTCATCAAAACGGACAGAGGTTGAAAGATAACTTTCTGTTGCTGTTCTGTCTTCAGCTTTCCGTGTATCTGCAGAAAATTGTCTTAAGCGCTTCACTTTCCCGCAGCGCCTTACATCAATATAAGGGATAAGGGTTGGGTCGAACGCAGAGGGCCAACATCTAATGTTGGCCCTCTGCGACAAAGAAATGGACAAAAATTAACACATTTTGTTGATTTGGCCTTGATGGATGGCTGTGAAAAGTCTGAGCGCTTTTGTTTCTTTATCTCTAATGCGTCAGAACTCCCATGTCTGCTGCATGTAACTCCCTCCAATTTGAATAATGGACACAAGGCGTTCTTTGCGTTTACTGGCATTTAATCAGACACAGGTGTCATCAATTATGCCGTGAGAACTGTACAAAAACATAGAATAATCAACATACAATAAGGCATTCTCATGGAGAATAAACAGAGTAATTGACAGAGTAATTGTAACAATATAAACTTTTCTGAATTAGTAGGCTGACACCCTTGTGTAACATTTAGAGACATGTGACTAATTAACTTAACAGATATCACAAACAAACATATTCCTTTATAGAAACACAAAATAAACTTTGTTTACCTCATTGGCCTTATTAAGTTGAAGGGGTTAATAAAAATGCATCTTACAGCACCATCTTCTTCAGGAAAACTTCAGCAAAACCAAAAATCTTCCTTGCAAACGTAATGGACAGGGAAAAATCCAGCGTGCTGCCCTCTACTGAATCTAGCGTGCATTTAAACCATCGATCCGACCAGAAACAACACACTGAACATTGGTTCCACCCTGGAAAGTTAACATATATTCCAAATGTGCATTTTTACCTTCAATTGTTGATTTTATTAAATCAACATTGTTTTTTAACATTTATTGCAAATTAAAACTATGAAATTAACTTAAACAACATAACTGCTCTTGATGGCAGTTACACTAAATACGTCAAACCCGAAAGCTCTGACTTATTTAAGGTCCAGGTTTTTATCCATCAGTGCCTTGGTAACTGGCTTTCCATTGGATTCACATCAAATCCTTTTTTTTTTTCTTGTACGTGTCTTAGTTGTTGAGAAAAGCAAACCTTTCAAGATGACATTGTGCAGGTCAGAGAAGAAAAGCGGGAAACTCTATTGGTCCAAGAAGAGCCTGCTCCACATTTGTCCCACATTCCATCCAGACCAGACTAATATGTGCTTAACTCGCTACCAAAGGGTTTTTTGATTTTTTTTTTTTTTTTTTTTTTTTTTTTTTTTTTTACTATCATGACCGACAGATGAACAAAGGGGACAAGCTGTTGGTTCACGGTGAGTCGGCTGAAACGTTGGCTAAAAAACCCCGATGACCCCGGTGGGTTTAAGGCTTTTGCTTTTCATGGATTGTCCTCTCAGCCATCTCTGAGGAATGCCAGCTATGCGAGCCGGTGTCTTGGGTCTCTCTGTCCTGGAATCTGAAGAGCAGGGGGGACAGTATAAACAGAAGAAGCCGTACAGAGAGCTGAAACCCGTTGGTCGTGATAAATAAGGCCCTCATTTCCCTTTGTGTCCCCAGGAATGTGAAGCTAGAGCTGAGAGGCTGTCTGCAGGTCTGCTGCGGCTGATTTACATCGTAATCGTTGCCAGGGCGCTCGGCGATTTGGCCACAGCTCCCTTTGAACACTCAGCGAGGGATTCAGCCGGGCTCAGGAGTGGACCGCTCAGTGTGTCTCACTAAGCATCGTAGCATCGGTCAACAGTGTTTAATGCAGATAATGGAGCAGGTTGATTTTCAATCAGCGTGCTAATTTAAAGTCCCTGCATTAGGGACCCCCTTTAGTCTTTGTCTAAACCTGTAGAAACTAATTCGGCCCTTTTTGAAACATATTTTCAAGACGGGCTTCTTTTTTTTTTTTTTTTTTTAATACAACCATAAGAATCTCTGCATTACCGGGTTGGTCGTGTAAGGCTGGCAGCGTGAGGAGGCCTGCCTTTGCTTTTTACCACGGAGGATGAAAGCAAAGACGTCTAGACGATACTCAGCAGACGGGGAGTCATTAAGCATCTATCCTGTATATTTATGCTCCTGATGACCTTCGTTAGCTCAACAGATGGGAAGGAAGAAGAGGAGGAGGGAGCGGCTCAACTCTTTAGCTTCTTATTTTAATGATTAGCATTGTTAGCAGTGCTAACTTTAAAATGTGTGCGTTCCCTGTAGAGTAAGCAGACCCGAGCTGTGAGATTTCTGATCGTTTTTCTCATCGACGGAGAGAACTGGACTCACTCCCTGTGGTGATGACCTAAAGAAACCACTCCTAGTGAAGGTCTTCATATTTAATATGGTCTTACACCAATTCCTTCTCCCTTTTTTTAAGCCCTTCACAGATACGGGGAAACCAGAGTCTTCCTCACTTGGTAACAGCTTCTACAAGGAAGAGTGTAGTCAGCCGATCGGATTCATATTTGTTTTTTTTCCCAACCGGCCCATCGTCTGTTTAGGTTGATGATGCGACTGCAGGATCTAACCAGCTATACATGCCGTATGGACCAGATCATCTGGGTTTTTTTGTCCTCCGTTGCCGTGCTGTTCAGATAGATTTTAAGCTGCGTTACTTAAAGTTGTGCTGAAATGTTTCATTTTGCTTCGGAAGATGCATATCATGGTAAAATAAAATGCCTGGCTGCTTTGTGGCATCTTGAATATTGCTGATTCAGGAGCGGCTGCGCTGCGGATGAGGGGCCGATTTGAAAAGGTTTAATAGGTCCGTAAGTGTCGAGCCTGCAAGGGAAAGGTTCGTTTAGGCTGTTTTTTAAATGCAGGTATAGGGTGTTTAATAAGATGCTGTTTGTCAGTACCCAGACTGAATAGTTTCCCCGTGTTCAGGAATATTCCAGCTATTTAGTAGAGAATCACAACAGAAAGGTACCTAAAAGGTAACTAGAGCAAATGTTGGGGACTTTTCTCTGATTGTGATCAGATCCTGAGCCTGAATCCCTCCTGCTTCCACCCTGAGCCACGAGGTCTCTGCTCGTTTCATCCGAAGGGCACAGAGGTCAGCGGGCGACAGCTAACAATGGACCTCAGCTCGGAGCGGGACAGAGAGGGTCACTGTTGGGGATGAGCTCACACTTACTGAGCATTTGTCTTCACATGTCTGTGTATGTGAGGTTGCTGCAGACCTGCTCTATTATGCGAGGAAACGACAGTTTTCTAGAGACGGCAGCTTAACAATTGAACACAGGAGGTGTGTGTGGGGGTATTATGTATTGAACATGGTGGACACATGTTAAAACACGCTTGTTAAGTCAGTATCAGAGTGCCATCAGGTTATAAAAACACCCTGGTTTTCCTGAGGTTACATGTACAGAGTTGGACGGAGCGAAATGGGACGTATCTCTCTCTTTATGTTGGAGATACAGAGTTTCAAAGTCCACAGTATAGCACTCTGCTGACGTAGTTGGGTAGACACAGGCCAGGATGTCTTCTACTGAGCACTGCTGAGTTTGTCAGCAATACCTTCAGTCCACTGACTGTAGAACAGCAGAAAATGCCATTTTACTGCAGTCTGCCCATTATTAACAGGCCACATGGGCTGAGGAGGAACGGTTCAAATCCCTAGAACCTGAAATGGTACATCTGAAACGTCTGACACTGCCTTGCTGAAGTGTTGACATTAGCTACGTTTTGCCTTGTTCCAACTAAAACTACTTTATTTGTTGATCATTCTAGGCCTTTTTACCAGCATAAATCTGCATCGTTGTGAAAGGGAAGGACATTTGTTTTTAAAAGGAATTTATTTTAAAGTATGTTATGCATTTCTACTCATCTGCTCAGTCAACCATGTTTGCTTGTTGAGTCTTTTACCCGTTCCTCTGTGCAAGATAGCTCCAGCTCAGCCAGATTGAACAGAACATGTCTGAACATCAGCGTTTTAAGTCTTTCGCTGAATAATTGGAATTAGGTGTGGACTTTAACTGGGCCCGATCTAACACAGTTTCACGTTGGTCTCAACGATTGTACCTGTGGCTGTACGTTTGTGGTTGGCGTAAGTCTTTGGCAGCCTCTAATTGGCTAGCATTTAGCTCCTCCATCTGTGACCCGCTTTGTCTTTTCTGAAGAAAAGCATCCCTTCAGCATGATGCTGCCATCACCGTTATGTGTTCAGGGAGATGAGCCGTTTTCATTTTGATTTGCATGTTGGCCAGCAAGTCAATTTGTTTAATAGTGATCTTCAACTTGCTCCAGATGCTTGAAGCAAACCGGCTGAGGACGTTCTTGTGTGGAGTACTGTTGGTTGTCCTGACAACAGATGCTGCCACCCGAGCTGTGGATCCCTTCAGCTCCTCCAAAGCTACCCTGGGGCCTCTTGGCTGCTTCTTTGATCACTGCTTTCCTTGCCCAGCCTGTCGGTTTAGTTGGACGGCAACGACTTGTTAGGTTTGTAGCTGTGCCAGAATATTTCCCTTTTAGCGGTGAGATATTTTAAGCTCAGGATAGAGTTTTATAACCCAACCCTGCTGTAAACTTTACTGATGTTCTGGAGCAAACCTCGGAGGCCTTCTCAGAGCATCGGTGAGCTCTGTTCAGTAATTGCAGGATTTAAGGCGGTTGGTTGCGCCGGGTTTTATTGAGGGGAATCGGAGTAAATGGGGCAGTACAGATGTGCGACCCAGGCATTCAGAGTTTGATCCGTTCTCTCATCAGCGGAGTGCCTCAGATCTCTGACTAATTACGGTGCAACCCGCTGGCACCAACTAGCCCGGTCAGGCTATCAGCGGATCGATGTTGCTCTTTAGTTATCCTCTTGGATTAGCTGCTAAAAGTGCAGCAGAAGCAAGACGAGCTCCTCATCGGTGTTTCTGCCTTTTTGACTCGAGGACGAAGAGTTGGAGGCGAAGCGATGCCGGCGGAGCTGCAGGTGTGGATTCCTGCAAATTGTCCGGATGAGGAGACACTCATGTTTCTCATCTCCTCCACTCTTGGCCACATATCTCTTTTCTATTAGCCCCCACCCATCCGCCCCGCCCCTCTCTCTGCCATGTGTGCCTCGGTTGCCTTTACTTCCCCCGTTTCTTTTTTCTTTTTTCTCTCCCTTAGGTCCAGGATCAGTGGCATCTAATGCCTTCCACTCGGTCTGATTAAGTCGGCACATGTAGCCTCTTTACATTATCGCCGGCGCACATACGCGCTCGCGCACCGCCGTCCCCGCGGAGCTAATCAGCCCTGCTCTTAGTGCGCCGTCTCTCTCGCTCTGCCTCTCTCTGCAACACCACTCCAGACCTAATGAAAAAACATGAGCTTTGAGAAAAACCAAGCCTGGACGGACGGCTAGAAGAAACACTTAAAAGCAGGAGTAGCTGAAAAATTAGAGGCAAAGGGAAGGAGAGGTGGGGAGAAAAGGCCGGATTAGGACTCTGAGGTGTTTCTAGTCCGTTCTCCTAACGTCAGATAGAGACACGAGGCTCGTATGTTTGCGTTTCTGATGGTTAGCAGCTAAACGCTTTGACAGGCTAACCGCTAACTGCAGGCAAATGGACGGGCTGCACCGTGACGCCTTCTTCTACATTGCTTTAGTCTCATTTGTATCGACCGGATACAGATGTGTGCGCGGTGAAAGAAAAGTGGTGCCACGTTGAGCGAGTGATTGGAGATGGGACCGGACGGAGGCGTCTGCTGAGCGTTTAAACGAGACAACGCGGCGGTCGAGGGGCACGGGGGGGGGGGGGGGCTGATTAGGAAGACAAGGCCTTCCATCAGGAGCCTCCCGGCCTCGGCAGCCTAATGAGAAGCTGCTTCCCTGGTTACCAGGTGTGAGAGCCGGCAGCTCGTAACGTCCTGTGGCGAAGAACAAAAGCACGCGAAGGAAAAGAGGAGGCGCACAAGAAAGAAAAGGGGAGATATGAAAGGAACAGGAGGACTCCCCAGAAGGGATTCACACCAAAGGGAAGGCGGACCTGATCAATCTGAACGCGTGTGTATTGATGGTTTGCGCTTGAGAGACTCGCACGTGGCGAGTGGAAGACACTGAATCATTGTAATAAGCTGGGGGACCTGAACATGCGTCGCCTCAAATCGATCTCCATTACAGAGGAGAGCGGCGAGAGGCAGCCGGGCTGCTGGTCTCCAGTCACATCGCGTCGAGGACTCTGAGCTCAAGAACATTTCAAGAGGTTTGAGGGCTAGAAAAGTAAAAGGAGTCTCCTTAAGCTTCACCACGTAACCATTGCTAGCTCATTCTGAGCTTAGAAACGGGGCGACGGCAACGCCTTTATTAAGTGTTGATGAAACACAGGGAGAAGGGACTTTCAAATCCTGATCTTGAAAGTTTCAAGTTCAGAACAGGGTTAGGGCTTTTTTTTTAAAGAACTTTCCAAGTTTTGAACATCCGTCATATGAAAATGGGATGACGGTCCAGGACAGGGTGCGACCGGGCTGTGCGAGGCCATCATTAATCAGGCCTGGGCTGACTCTAGAGGAGCTGGAGAGAACCGCAGCTCGGGTGGGAGTCATTAATGACTATTAGAGGAGCCCTCCACAAATCTGAACGCCGTTGATTAAGAAGATCACTTTATAAATATGGCATCACCCATGTAAGGGACCTGGATGGAGATAAATACATACATGTGTGTTTAGCAGTTCAGATCAGACCAAAACGGAGCTGCTTTCATGCATGCATGGCGGCGGCTGCATCATGCTGTGGGGACTAATGCTTAAAAAGGGAGGCTGAATGCATGACTTTGTGTTACACTCCTCAGATATACACCACTTTGTGTTGGCGTCTCACATAAAGTCCCAATAAAATGCTTTAAAGTCACTGAAAAGTCCAGTGCTTATAGATACTTTAGCAAAGGCCTGTTCATATGTCCGTAACGTTAAAAGGTTCATGTTTGATAAGAGTCGTTTGCTGTCCGGAGGCAGAGTTTGAGGATTATTTTGGCCTTCCCTGCTGTGAAGCTGGCCTCGCCGAGGGCGTTCACAGGTCTCCGTTCCGTCGCAGGGACCACACAGCATGGTTGCGCTGTTTGCATCGCAGTGGGTATGAGCTGAATGGGACCTGCAGTGGAAATTAATACCAGCTCGTCATGCTGCAAATTCTTCTGTAGGGACACAAACAGGAACTTGAAAAGAGCTCATTTGCCATGACTAATCTACAAGAAAAGCCTCCCCCAAAAAGGAGGGGGGAGGGGAGACACGTAGTTTTGGGGGGTCTTGGGCGTCTGGCGTGTTCTTCTTAAAATGAGTTTGCATGGGGTCTGCTGGTGGCGAGGGATGTGCGGCGAGCAAATGCGCAACTAAAGGAGCGAGGAGGCAGGAACGACGCTACGACTGTTTTCATTGTCACAATAAACGGAGTAAACTTGGAAAGCTAAGTGAGTTTAAAGGAAATGTGCAATAATCCAGAAACCAGCCCCTCAAGTTCAAACAGGTTTAATCCCAAAATGTATCGCAAACATGTCGGCCTCACAGGCCTGAAGCAACAGGTTTGATTTGCTTGTGTTAAGGTTTTATGTCAAACTTTCATCTGAGAAGGGAGAAAAACTTCCAAACTAGATGTGAGGCGCAGGGCTTCACAGGACAGGAAAGCAAATAAAAGGAGAAAAGCCTTTTTTTTTAGCTTTGGTAAAACACACAGCGGAGGATGTCACCCGCCTTACAAGCATTTAAAAGTCAAAATGCAAATTAAAAATTTTAATTCCATCTTCAGTCTGGCACTGCAATCACTCAGCAGCGATCTCTCATCCGAGCCTTTGATTAAAAGCCGGCGTGACTGAGGTTTCATTTGGGATTTAAAGGAGCCAAGAGTTGCTGCTCTCCTCCAGGTGTCAGCAGGAGTGTGGGTCAGCAGGGCGGGGCTTCCTGCAGCGCGCCGTACAGACGGTGTGCTGTGAAGCCCCGCTAGCTGTTAGCAGGGTTCACCTGGAGGAGCCTGCTTCGTGTCGACCAACGGGTCCACATGCAAAATGCACCATGTTGGTTAAATACAAGTAGCATAAATAATGAGTGATTTTAATATTTTGAAAGTGAAATCTATTGATTTTTAACACAAGCCTGTTTGGCTTTGGTGTTTTCTGTCAGATTTCTCCTAATTTGACTGATTTTAATATTTTTTGGACTTCTATCTTGATAAATGTCTTTAACAAAGTGATCAGATTCTCTTCGTTTTGTTTCTAAAAGAACCAGTGTCTTTGATATTCTGACTTTTTTTTTATCTTTAAATACTAAACTATGTTCCTTGGATGCTTTTTAAGCACAAAGCTTGCATAATCCAGCGTATACGTTTCCACAGAAGGGTTCTGCTGCTGTCACGTATTGATCGGGGCTCTTTGCATGAAGGCGCGGCAGCAACAGATGTTAGAAACGCACCCGTCAGGTTTGTGGCTGACGGCGTTAGATCCTCTGTTTCCGTAACGCTGGAGGTGGAGGCTGCAGCCGTGGCTGGTCCAAATTCCTCTTTCAGAACATAATATGAGAAGACAATGGCACAAAGGTACCGCTTTTTGCCTCTTGTGTTACAGAGTAGCTGCTGTAAACAAGTTTTCCAATGACAGGACGATTGGAACGCTCTTGAGCTTCCTATATCAGCGATTAGCTCGACTAGAATTTAAAAAACGGTCTCTCTGTGTGTATTCCTCTGGAAATGTTGATTCTCAGCTTAGATTTCTTAAACATTTAGTCAGTCAGCCTTCCTGTTATCTGCTGAAAGTTAGCCAAAGCGGTGTTAGCGCTGAGAAGCAGCCTCTGTTAGCGCGTCCCGGTGGAGCTCAGCTAAGACGCTGGACTGAACGGAGAAAGATGGAAGCTTTGGGTCAGCGTGGGCCGATTCTGGTCGCCAGCCCGTTTCTCTGTTCGCTCATCGTACACGCGTTGGATGTTATGGCGCTAACATCTTCTATAATGTGTGCTGGGATAATATAGTAGGCAGCATCTGAGAGTGTAGCCCTGCGCCCGTGTTGTTAAGCCTTATAACTGCAGTTATTCTATGGACGTCTGGTTTTATTTGTCTCCTAATAACATAACATTTTTTCAGAAAATTTGATTCAAGGCCCTGTCACGAATGTCGATGAGGAACCTGAATGAGTGTGACAGTCTAAAAGTGCTAAAGTAAAGCAGGTCTGAAGGTCACATGACGCCGTGACGCGCTGCAGACGTCGGCGCTGGAACGTCATAGGGTCTCATAGAGCGCCGCCTGGTTCAGATGTCTGAGGCTGCCGCTTTAATAGATATATTTAGACCCTGAAGCTCATTTCTCCCCCCCTTTGCTCTGTGACTGACTGACACCTGAACTTGTGGTGACCCTTCTCCTCAGAGCGGCGGGGAGAGATGACGCAACAGAGAGTCAGGAGGCCTTTTCTCTTCTTCCTTGCCTTCGACTAGCGTTTGGTTTTGATTCTCCCGTCTGTGTCTGGTTGGGATCCTGAAATCGGGATTGAATTCGCTCTTTTTTTTTTTTGGAGCGAGTTTGTGCTTCAGCAAACATTTAGTTCTGCTTTTAACCACGTATTTTTTTTTTTTTTCTTCTGGTGTGCTGCAGATCTGATCCACTGCACCAATGAGATGAACGTGAACATTCCCCAGCTGGCAGACACTCTCTTCGAGCGAACAGCCAACTCAAGCTGGGTGGTGGTCTTCAAAGCCCTCATTACCACCCACCAGCTCATGATGTACGGCAACGAGGTACGGGACGCGCACACACACACACACACACACACACACACACACACACCCCTCCAGGGCCAGTCTGTGCCGACGACATCAATAAGCAGCATTATTACTCAACTCTGTCTGGCACGTTCATAAACACAAACGCGTTTGAATGTTTTATTCATGTCCCGCGCCGTCCGTCCGGATCAGAGGGAAGCCGACGTGCGGCTGGGGGACCGCGGAAAAGCACGGGGACGCGCGTGTGTCGGACGCGCCGCTCGGCGTGATTGAAACGGGTCTGGAGTGCGGAGAAATTAATTGGCTCGGTGCGAGCTGCAGGCAAAGATGGGGAGACGAGGAAGGAGGCGAATGAATAATCAAACGAATTAGCTTGACACAAACATTGCTAGGAATACAAAAAAAGAGCAGTCTCTGTAATCTGATTTAAAATTCAACCGTATGGTCTTTTTTTTTTTTTTACTCTGCATCCTCTGGACAAACTGTTCACGCCCCTCAAACCTTTTTTAATCTTAGTCATGTTGCATCCACAAGCTCAGATATCTTTAATCTGGATTCTGAGTGATGGACCAAGGCTTTTCCAAACAGCAATTTGAACACGGTGCCTTTTTTTTAATCCCTTATACTCTGTTACCTCTAAATAAAATGCCGGACCACCTGAGAGGAGACATTTGGACTTGTCATTGTTGGCTCAGTTATTGATTTGTGAACTAGTGAGAATTAAAGTAGCCGTCGGTCTTTAAATGATCTGGTTTCTATCGGTATGAAACCTCCAGTTTGCTGCCTGTTAATAATTCAGATCACACAGAGACTTTAAATACCGAGGACTTTAATATTCAGACGGTCTTGTGCCGTCTGGGGCCCGCTGTAGTGCCGACAAAGACGCAGCTTTGTCTTTTATCACCACCTGAATTGTCTGAGCCATCAGCCGCCGCGCTGTACGGCTGCCATAAAGACCTTAGTGAATCGGATTCTCAGCCGGGGGGGCAGTGATCACGGGGTGGGGGTGTGAAAGGGTTTGGTTACAAAGTGGTTGTCAGAATTGGATTTCCTCATGTACAAAGTAATGAAGCACTCAGGGGGTTAATAATACCAGTCCTGGTGAACACGTGGAGGAATAGCTTAACAGCTTTGGACAAAAGCACGCTGTTTTAGAGAAAAGGCAAACAAGCACGTTAAATGTCTTTAAGCAATATGGAAACTGTGCTGTAAAGTAGAAAAAAAAACATGTAAAGATGCCCTGCACTGCAAAAACGGATCTAAAAATAAGTAAAATGTTCTTAAAGTTAATGTCCGTCCATCCATCCATCCATCCATTTAAATGGATAAAGTTAATGTATTTATCCTTAATTTGAGCAGGTAAATAAGATTATCTGCCATTGGAATGAGTATTTTGACCCCTAAAATAAGATAATTAGACATCCTGCACTTGAAATAAGATAATTGAGAAGAATTGTTCCTATTTTAAGTGCAAAAATCTTATTCCATTGGCAAATTATCTTATTTACCTGCTCAAATCAAGGACAAATACACAAATTTTAAGAACATTTTCCTTATTTCTAGTTCTGTTTTTGCAGTGTGTACAGACACAATGTGCTGCAGCTGAGTTTTTTTGTGACCTCTAAAGGTGATCTGATTTTTATGAACTAATTAATTAGTAGGGCTGTAACATTACATCGATCCACTTCCACACATTGATTAAACGATAGAAATGCTTTAGTCCAGATGTGACCAAGAGTGGCCTAAAGCAGAGGATGAATAGGTGGAGCACAGCCTGCTGGGTGCTGAGTGCGGCGGAGCGTCGCTCATCATGTAGCGTTTTAAATGTAGGTCTGATGGCTGGTAGCCAGGAAAACAACAAACGGGGGGCGTCATTTTGGTCTTTTAACAGGATAATGATCCAAAACCAAAACGGCCTCACAGAAATGGTTCACCTGACACAAAGTCGGTCTTCGTCCACCTTGGTCCCCTGCCCTACATCCTGTAGAGAACCTGTAGGGGGAGCCGAGGACGAGGGAGGCAGGGCAATCTGGAGCTCAATCAAGCTCAGTTTAATTCAGGTTCAAAGGGCTCCTTCCAGCAGACCAGTCAGTCACGCTGTTGTGCGTTTCTCACCAAGCACCGGCTGGATTCAGTGAGTCCCTTACAGCTGGAGCGCTACAGAGCCAGATAAACACCAGACACCCGCTGCTTTCTTTCTGTCTTCCATCACGGCCTGGGAGACGTTACATAAAACATTATATGCTAATGCGCATGTGGAAGCACACGCACACACACATACATGAACAAGTTGGAATGCAGGGTAACATTTTGCACGTTCAAAATGGATAAATTCAAATAAAAAAGGTTGGAAACAGAGAGTAGCACTCGCTGTGGCTCGCCTAAAAGCTTTTTCAATCATAAAACTCTTACATTTGTTCAGTTCTGATTTTTGGGACCATAAAAGGGGCATAAAATGCATTTTAGTAGCTTTAAAAAAAAATTTGTTTTGATCTTTTCAGATACATTTGCAGCATTTGAATGTGTTTTTTTTTGTATCAGTGAGACTAGCTTCCCAGCAGTGAGGCCTTTTTTATAAGGTTGATAATAAAGACATAATTAGACTCCCCTGAACGTCCAACTATCTCTTTAAAAGGACGCCTATTGTGCAGAATATTTCTATTTTGACAGTGACTCACTGTAAAACCGCTGAACCAACGCGGCTGGTCATTTATATAAATACACCCTCCCTTCTGTTTTAGCTGCATTACTGCATAGAAATTCCCCTTAGCTTTGGGCAACAGCCCAAAACAAAGTGACGTGACTAAAGTTTAGCTCGGACAGGAAAGGTTTTGGGTTGCTGGTTGGTAATAAAGATTTCATCACCCTGTTGGTAAAATCCTGCAAATGAAATGGATAAAACGGCATCAAAATAAAATTTTCCTCCTTTTTCTTGCTATGAATCTAAAAGAATCCCAGAAAAAGAGCCTTATGTTGTCTCAAAGGAGAAGCTAAGCAAACAGTTTAAGAGCAACAGAATGATGCTTTGAAACTGTAAGATGTCTGTAGCAAATTTCTATTTCCTTAGTTTAAAGACCAGCTGCATTAACTCTCCTAAAAGTCTGAATAACACCTCTCTCTCTAAAAGAAATGGCTTAATGATGTAGAACGCCGGTTTGTGACAGGGTTAAGATGGACTTGTAGACTATGTTGCACCCGTATTATCATCTTTGTTTTTGATCTTAGCTTGGTCACTCTACGCAGCAGCTCAACTCCATCCTGTTTTCAAGAGTCCAAGCACTTAAAAACATTCCTGTTTGCGCAGCAGCTTCCTCCTTCTGTTACCGTAGCCTTAGTACGTTGAAAATATCGGTAAAATAGGCGACTAGAATAATGGTCCAGACCTGTCTGCCTTTTCCGTTTTCACCGGGAATAAAGGCGTGTCTCAGTGTTGTAATTTCATCGCTTACCTGAGATTGGATGAGAATGTAAACGTTGATCTGCAAACTTTCTCAGCATGACATTAGCAATATTAGGCTGGCAACATTGAGAATATTTAATGTTATCATGGGATTTAGGCAAAATGCTAAACCCAAAATGTAATATAGAACAAATGGGAGCCGATTATGTTAAGACCACATCATAGCAAGACGGAGTAAGCTAAGAAGGAAGCAGCACAGCTATTAGCAGCGGTCTTTTATGGAGCGCTGACTGCTGCTGCTGTCTGTGGATGTGTAGCGAGAGACAGGAGAGTGACGTGAATGATCGATAAGTTGTGACATGCCTGTTCAGGCTGCGGACGCTTTGAAAAATATTTGATACCTACCCCAATTAGTACCACGTATGGAGGTGGCACAAATCAGAATTGTGCCGTTCTCACCGTCATGAAAAAGACTGATATGGGTGGCATTTCCTTGTATTAACGTAGCATGCTGCTCGTGTCTTACCACCTGTAGTATCTAAACGGTGTTATATGAAGAATTTATATATATATATATATATATATATATATATATATATATATATATATATATATATATATATATATATATATATATATATATATATATATATATATATATATATATAAATTTATTTTTTTTTTTTTGTAGTTGGAAATGCCTCCAAATTAGTCTTTCTTGGAACTGAGGGAAGAGTGTAGCGTTGTTGAAGCCAGCTGACTGTCAGTGTGCAGCAGTAGCTGGGGTAGGGGCAGCGCCATGGGACTCTATGCTGCACACAGCTGGAGAAAACCGTTCTCTCCATCACTTTCTGTGGCATCTCATTAAAAGGACTTCCAGCTGCAGGAGTGGTGCGAGCAAAAAGAAAATGGTAGCTCTACACCTTCGTACCGGCAAGCAGGCCGGGGCCTGGATGAAACGGCTTTTTAATGGTGACTATCAACTCATTTAGCTGTTATGCAACCTCAGATGAGACTCACACCAACAGTAAATTATAAATAACATCCCTGAAGATATAATAATAAACATTCCTGAAACATTAAGAGAATGTTTGCAGGAATAGTAATGTTAATATGTCATTTGTCTTTGAACCTCATTTATGCTTTGCTAATGAGAGACTTTCATCCAACCAAGACCACAAGAGAGTCTGCAGCCTGACGCTTGCTTTGGACGATGGCGGCAGCGGTCGCAGAGCATCATAAGATCAGCCATAAGCTTCTGTTTGGAGCTAAAGACCAGACGTAACATCCTCTGTGATCCTAACTTAGTTTGAGCAGAACCCCCAAAAAATAAAGGCTGTCACTGGGAACGTACAGCCCTGCTGGTGAAAAGATGGAGAACCGAGGGACACCGACTGGGATCTTCAGTCCAAACCGGTCTGGGCTCTTCTGCTTTCTCTTTAGCTTTGTTGTGTAGTTCGGTTTAATCTTGTTTTCCCCCCAAAGAGTGGGTGTGGACCAGGCCCGGCTCTCTGTTGTGCCAATCTGATGAGAGTCGGGAGATTACGTCGGGCGCAAACATTTCAGGAGCTGTAAAAACAAGCGGCATTGTTAAGACTCATGTGAACGTCACAAACGAAAGCAAAACGCGCTGCCGCCGCCAAACCACGAGCCCCTCTTCACAAATCAAACGCACCCAATCGCCGACACGCCCTGTGGCGCATTCCTTTTAATTTCCTCCAATTTGGAGAAGCATTCCTTCCCTTTTTTAGACCGGCTCCGCTCGCCCCGACCATTGCGTAACGCTTCCTTTTGACGGTTCTCTGTTTATTGCGCCAACATAAATTTCCTCTGAAAAGAGGAAGAGGCGAGTGTGAGATTGTTGCAGCCGCTCTCGCAGAAAACCAACCGGCCCGCTGCCTTTTAAGCCTCTTTTGTTTTGTTTCTTTACCTTTTCATTGCTGGTGCTCCGGACTCGCCGCTGCTTCAGATCAGCGGCGCCTCCCAAGCGATGAGGCAGATGGGTAACGCGGTTATCAGAGACGTGACGTGGCGAGGTGTCTCCATCGCCCAGAAAAGGCTTGCTCAGTCTCTGGAAATTCCCGCAGCCTTTCTGATAAATGAAATCATGTTAAGTAGGTCACTGCAGCACAGCGGGAAGCGGCTGAGAGGTATTCCTCAAACAGTCGGCTGATTTTTTTCTGTCAGAATCCTCGCTGCAGACTTGAACCTTTTTTTGGATGCAGTGTCACACTGGGCCTTCACGCTGATTACGCCGCCATGCCAATTACCTTCTTAGGCGTTGGCGGCCAGCAGCTGATCAGCGCGGTGCTGATTGAGATGTGCTGGATAATAACTAATCTGCTTTGTTTACCTAGAGACTGCCGGCATCCTCTCCTCTTTAATGTGGATTATTGTCCACTATAAGGTAGCGACGCATCAAATATTTACATTTGCTGCTGCACAGGTTATTATTTCACTTGGCCTGTAGCCGGTAGATAACCGAAGCTCTGAATACCAAACGTATATTGTGCAGGTTTATAATCTTGTTCTACAAATTAAAGGCACGGGCCATGTAAGCATTAATAATTCAGCCGCCACGCGCATTTAAAATGCAGCACTCCATTTCCAGTACGCCGCCGCTCGCTTATGAAACGCAGGAGCTAACTAAGTGCGCAGCGCGGTAATTGAAAGTCTTACGCTGCAAACGCACTGCAGCTGGCGCCTCTCTGCTCCCGGGACCCCCAGGAAGCGATGATTCAGGCGGCCGCGGCGGAAGGCAGGCGCGTTCTCATCGGGCCGTATTCATCAGGCCTGTCAGGACGGCGGTGCTGACCGAGGCGCAGCGGGCCGGAGCATCCATTATTGTCCGGCCGCAGAGAGAGCCGGCAGTAAAAAAAAAAGATTTTAAACCGCAGACCCTCGGAATTGGGGTCAATAGACTTCATATTTCCCTTAAGGTGGTGGCTTGTTCAACAGAAGCTGGCCTAGAACAGTTCCTGATGAACCCTCGTGGAGGTGAAGTTAACTTTAACGAAGAAAAAGCCTGACGCACGCCTCAAACACTGAGAGTCTCTGGGGGTTCTGACACGGCTTGTTAGATGTGAGATTCCTGATGTCAAAACTCTCCCTTTCTCCACTTTGGACTCGTAAATAGTTACGCTTTCAGGGGTTAAAGGGATGTTTGAACTCGCCCGCGACGAGGAAGACGAGTACAGATTAAAATGAAAGCGAAGGCGGACCGGTAAGGAGCCTGGGCGTGGAGACGTTAATTATTTTTACATCCAGACAATCGAGCTGGGCCAAAAACAACAACACGTGCTTTAACTAAGCGATGTTGAGAAGACGTTTTCATTATACAGGACTGTCTCAGAAAATTAGAATATCGTGATAAAGTTCTTTATTTTCTGTAATGCAATTAAAAAAACATGAAATGTCATACATTCTGGATTCATTACAAATCAACTGAAATATCGCAAACCTTTTATTGTTTTAATATCGCTGATTATGGCGTACAGCTGAAGAAAACTCAAGTATCCTATCTCAAAATATTAGAATATTTCCTCAGACCAAGTAAAAAAAAAAAATAACAGCAAAACAAAATCAAACATTTGAAAATGTGCATTAATGCACTCAGTACTTGGTTGGGAATCCTTTTGCACAAATTACTGCATCAATGCGGCGTGGCATGGAGGCAATCAGCCTGTGGCATTGCTGAGGTGTTATGGATGCCCAGGATGCTTCAATAGCCTTTAGCTCATTTGCATTGTTGGGTCTGGTGTCTTTCAGCTTCTTCTTCACAATACCCCACAAATTCTCTATGGGGTTCAGGTCAGGGGAATTGGCAGGCCAATCAAGGACAGTAATGCCATGGTCAGTACACCAGTTATTGTGAGAATCTGATGTCGTCTCTTAACCACTACCATACTTGTGATTTAGTTTACTGAACCAAGCTGAGTGTTTTTCAAGGCTCAGGAAACCCTGCAGTGTTTCCAGTTAATTAGACGATTCAAGTGATTAGTTGAATAGCCTACTAGTATACTTTTTCACGATATTCTAATATTTTGAGATAGGATTTTTGAGTTTTTTATAGCTGTACGCCAGGGATATTAAAACCAGGGATATTAAAACAATAAAAGGCTTGCGATATTTCAGTTGATTTGTAATGAATACAGAATGTATGACATTTCATGTTCTTTAATTGCATTACAGAAAATAAATAACTTTATCACAATATTCAAATTTTCTGAGACAGTCCTGTACACTTCTTGTTGAATTGAATATTTCACTTTAGAAATATTTCCCCCATCACTTCACGAAGTTACCAAAACTTTCGCTTTGTCACAGGAAATGTCTGAAAATCTGACTCTGAACCGAAAAAAGATATCAGTCGGTTTTTTATTTTCTCACGTTCCAACCACAGACTTTGAATAAATAGAAGTTAAATGAATTAAATCCATCTGTGCGTAATCTAAGTCCAGCTGCTCTTTTAAGGCGGCTGGACTTAGATTACCCGATATGAGTAAGGAGATAAAGTTGCAATGAGAGCATCAATCTGAGAGAAGGCGAAGAGGCCCACGGTACCTCTGGAGGCGCTGCAGAGATCCACCGCTCAGGTGGGAGTATCTGGCTTTTATGAATGCTCCGGGTCCCAGTTACGGTTTCCCAGGAGCGTTGTAGGAGACGCAGCAAACAGGAAAGAAGGAGCCGTGGTCAGATGGGAGCACGAGTAATGGTGGCATCATGCAGTGGGGCTGCAAAGACCCGACCCTCAGGCAGAGCTTCACCTTGCAGCAGGACAACATGCATGCAACACATGTAGGGTCCAGACGGCAATAATCTTCACTGAAAATCCTCTTATACAGATACAAAGCAAGCCCGCCACACCTTTCAGGTTATTTATATAAAATGGTTGGTTGTAATGTGTCAAAGTGTCAAAAGGAAAGTTTTGCCAACGCGCTGTGTTTGTGAAGTCCAGCTCGGCCCATGCAGCTGCTTTAGATGCAGCCCGCCTCCAGCTCCTCTCCTCTCTGTAATATATTCAGCTCTGCGCTGAAAGAAATGAACGTGGGGATTTGCCATTCAGAGCAAATAGCAGCTGAATTAAGTTTTAATATCTCGTCTCTGCCTCGGCTGCCATATTCGTTAAAAGGTTTTCGGATCGTGATTGGAGTAATGGAGAGTTTTCAGTGTCTGTGTGCGGCAGGTATTGATGCTCGATTAGTTCTTCACCTGCATTTTTTTTTTTTTTTCTTCCCCCTCTCCTCTCGGTCTGTTGGCTCACTCCCCGGTGACGCGGAGAGTCTTGTGAAGCAAGCCCGTCAATATCTTTGACTGCAATTTAGCTTTTGTGGTGCTATAAACCTTCTTTTATGCGGGATCTTACAGGAACATTGCAGAAGGATCAATTACTGTGTTTAACTCCAGGGAGTTTTAGACAGGCAGATTAATTTGAGCTTTCCACATGAACTAATGGCTGACGTTTAAATGGGCCACCGACTACAGGGGGCTTTGTGATGAGTGCCCTGCCTTGACTCTCGCCGTCTGGCCTTTGTGCCCGTTGTTATCGCTCGTCGGCTTCTTCCTCTCCTTCCAAATCTTTTTATCATAGGCCAGTATGTACCAAAAACAACCGAGCAGGAAACCTCAAACAATGGCTGAGAGAGGCATTTTTTTCCAGCCCTGCTGCTTCTCTGGCTGCCCCCGAGGGAGGCGGCCGGGTCCGAGGACCCAGGATCTGAACAAGGACACAGAGACATTGAGATGGGCTAATGGCAAATGGAAAGGCTGTAAGTCAAAGAGCAGCAACCAGCGTGTAAAACGACGTTGGAGACGAGCACTGGAAGAAGAGAGGATGGAGTTGGGTTCAGTTTAATGTCATTTTAAGATCTTTTCTAGGGAACCTTACTGACCGGCTGATGTTGCTCTCAAACATCAAAGCATTTAAAATAAAAGAAAATAAGCACTTAGCTTGGCAGGGGGAGTAAAGCCAGGCTTCTAATAGGGTGGTGGAAATTCTAAGATTGGCATTTAATTTCTTTCTTTCTTGATTAAATCATATTTAGGTTGCCATACTATGCAATTCTCAAGGTGTCTTTGATGCAGTGTGAAAGTGAACCAAACCAAGTGAATCATTTCTGCATTCACTGCCCAATCCAACAGAGTCCCAGACCATCCTGATGTTAAAATGACTCAAGTCAGGTAAGACCAGACCAAAACTAAAATAGCTACAAGTCACTAAATTGTGAAAGAAACTACATTGTAGTGAAGATTAAAACATTAAAACTAAACTTAGATGTTCTGTCGACATTATCGTACTTATTAATGCCTTAAAAAGAGATATTGGTGGCTCTTCTTAGCATCATAACTCTGTTTTACCAAACTGGAAGTATTTCCGTACTGCAAAATGTTTCCCTGAAAAAGTTTGTTGGCCTTTTTCCAGTCAGCTGGCGAGCAGAAAACTGCGGTCGCCCCAGTATTTTATTTCAGCTTTGGATCAGGGTTGGCCAACCAGTTCAGCATGAAGAGCCAGAATAAAATCCAGCAACATTACAAAGAGCCGCACAGCAACATCTCCACACAGTTTTATTTTATTTCTCGGTTGCGGTATAGGTGTGTGCTGTGCCGACAAGCCAAGATGACACGCGTTATGAAGCGATGGAAGAACTTTCTTGTTTTACTGTGCTCCCTCTAGTAGGTCGGCTGAAGTACCGTATCTTTTGGACTAAGTAGCTCTGGAATATAAATTACATCGGTCAAAAAATACGTCATAAAGAGGAAAAAAACATATAAATCGCTCCAGACTATAAATTGCATTTATTTAGAAATTTATGTCACACAGTCCAAGTCATTTAATCTGGTTAGGCAACTTATTCAATTACACAGCCGCGTCCACAATCAGCTGAATAATATGGAACATAGCTGGGAGCATGAAGGCGGTAAATTAGCAGAACAAGCCACCGACCCGGAAAGTTCTCATCGCATTTCAGCTTAACAGCCCGTTATGATGAAAGTTGTCAAAATTTCGCTGAAATTAGATCGTGAGCTTAATGGTGCTAAGCTAACAGTACGACAGAGATGTTTGAGAGCAACATGGAGCATCATCAGCAAGGCTGGTTCATGCTGGTCAGTATGATTTACCATTTAAAACTTATATATATGTTGCATCTGACTATAAGTCCCAGGATTGGCCAAAAAGTGCGACTCTTAGTTTGAAAAAAAACGGCATCTGCAAGAAAGAGGAGCCACGGTTTGCTGCTCCTGGTTCAGATAAAAATGAGTAGAGGATCAGCGTGATGGGCCGTTCCAGTGGTCAGCGGGTCCAGTTCTAGTTCTGTACTGCTCCTCTCAGGTAAAAAGCTGGGGAGAAAATTCTGCATCGATCATTGAAAATGGGCTGTTCAGCTCTCGCCGAGGGGCTGTTTTTTTATCAGCGGCTAAACGGGCCGCTGGTCTCAAAGCAATAACAGTTCAGTTTCCTCAGCGCTAACGTGGAAGGTTTTTCCTCGACAAACCCTCGCAGCTCTCCGTCTTTCCTCAGTTTGCTGCGAGGCAGCCGAAATTCTCCCTAGACCTTAACGTACCCTCTAACACAATGCTGCGAAACCCTTTTTTTTTTTTTTTTTCCTAAACGAGTTTGTTTTCAAGGGCACGCTGAAAAATACTACCCATCATCCTTTTCTCCCTCTGTGCAGAGCAGTTCTAAGTGCCAGAGGGGAAATTACAGCGTGATTGATTGCAACTCGGTGCATAAGGAATCAGGATAGAGAGCTGTGATTCTTTACATCCTAACTGAGTGCCGGGAAAGGACAGCGTGCTTAGAAGGAGGCGGAGGACGGCGAATAGAGTCGTTCAGGACACGAGAGAGGAGACCGGCGTGGTCCGGAGAGGACACCTGCAAAACTGCTGATGGCAGCGCTCTACCTGTGGTGGAGCTGCACGCCACACAACACCGGGTGCTTCTACGGCTCTGTGGAAGTTGCAGCTCCTCTCTGAAAGCCAATGGCCCCATTGTTAGGGTGACGTCACAGGAGCGCTGTCATCACTGCACCTGAAGGAGAGGGGGGGGGGGGCACAGACAGAGACGCAGGCTAAAGCAAGAATTTAGTGTCTGGAGGAGGGTTGCTACCAACGCCAACAGATAGACGTCCGAGCAGAGGAACGGACACAAAAAGGAGGCGGGGGGTTGGGGGGGAGAGGTGCAGAAAGTGCTGACTCAGGCGCTGGAAGAAGGATCCCAGCCAAGGAGGATGTTATTTGTGAGTCTGCGGTCGAGGAGGTCACCGTGACCCTAAACGGCAGCTCCTGATGATAATCAGAGAGGCTTAAATGGTGTCGCCCCACATGTGTTTCACATCAGCTGCTGGACCGCAAACCCATCAGCACACAGGATGAAAGGACACAATCTGTGTGTGTGGGGAAGGAGGACTCGTCACCATCCTCTTTAAAAAGAGAAAACTCCATTAACCGGCATGCACATTTACAAAAAAAAAAAGCTCCACTCAAGTGGAAAAAGCGATTATTAATCAATGAAGGAAAGAAGGTGTTTTTGTTTTTGGCTCTTTTCCCACCGAGCCCAGCGGGCTCTGCAGTCGAACGTCCCGCTGGGAACAACAAGCAGAACAGAGATCCTCCCCGTCAGAGGTGCCTGCACGCTGCTTTTGTCGCCTAATTCAGCATTCACGTCTCTAAATGGAAGATTTGCAGGGCCCCCGCGCAAGAAGGTGCGCCACTTAGACTTTGTCACATTTTCTATGGTTACAATCACAAACCTCCACGTGTTTTTATTGTGGCGGTCCAACACAAAGTAGCGCCCGATTGTGTAGTGGAAGAAAAATGCTACACGGGTTTCAATTTTCTGTTGCTCTTTTTTTTTTTCTTCTTCTTCTGCATTTTGATTCCCAGTCAGTACTCTGCTGAAGCAACTTTCACTACGACGGCAGCAGCAGCCAGGCTTTTGTGGCGTGTCTCTAGCAGCTCAGCTTGACACTGAAATCTGCCTCATTCTCAAAGCAGTTAAAGGAGATCATGTAATGTTATTGGTGCGATCATGTTCAGGACTTACCACCGATTCTGACTTGGATTTAGATCTGGACTTTGACTGGGCCATACGGACAGATACAGATTTAAACCATACGATTTTGGCGTCAGCAGGATCAGACGAGTCCTCCTGCTGCTAGGTGAACCTCCAACCTATAGTTTCATGTCTCCAGCATTACCATTCGGTTAGCTCCCCACATCTCATCTTGAACTCTGCCCAGCATCCCTGGCGGAGTGAAAAGTTTCTCCAAAGCATGATACTTCCATCGCTGTGTAATATGGAGGTGTGTGCGCTTCAATTTATTTAAAAGAAATGGAAACGCTTGGGTCATTTTTTATTCACGTTTAGGTATGTGCTGCTTTGTGTTGGATCGTGTGCCATCCCACTGACATCTGTGGGTTGAAGAGATGTAAAAGTCCCCCAGAGCCATGAGTTCTTTGTAGAAGTTGGTGTATAGTTGTTTTTTTTTTTTTTTTTTTTTTTTTTTTTTCCCATCACAGCTCACCAAATGCAGCTTGTAGCAGAGGAGCGCGAGTTGTGGTTTGAATTTTGTGTAGAGAATCTGCCCCCCTTTTTTTTCCTTCTATCCGTATAAAACGTGGCCTTGATCGCGTTAGCTTGTGTCCACCATGTCGGTCAAGAACCCAGGTATATTTTGTGTTAGAAGAGATGTTTATGGTCAGTTTGGCTGTCTAACTCCTTTCACTCGGCTTGCTATCTGATGGGGAAACAATCTTGCTGCTTCCCATTTTCTATATCCTCCCCTCTCCCCCGGTGCACCCTGCTGCGGCAGGCGGGGGGGCGCCGGTGCTGCCTGGGAATTAGTAATGATGCTCGGACTCATCCAGAGAATGGCAAATGTTTCCAGTCATATAGAGCACGCTGGAAATCCCACTTCAGACACCGTTTTTCTTTCCTTAAGGTGCTCTTCGTTTCATGTTGGGGGTTTTTAGTTTTTACTTTGTACTCGTAAACTCCACCTGTGAGAAATGTTGCTCTTCAAGGCTGCCAGGTTTAATTAGGAGAGGACTAATTAGCTCTGTGGGTGCCATCAGTGTCCGTAAGTGAGCCTGAAACACAGCCGCTGACGGCGCTCCGCTCTTAATCTCTGCTGTTGACCTGCTGTCTGTGAATTTAACCGTCCCACCAAGCAGCGTGTTAGTGGGATGAGGCTGATTTTAAACTGGTTCTCCTCTTGTTAGGTTTGGAGCATAGTTGTGTCCCCCGCCATCCTCCCAGATGTTGCTGCAAACCGCTTGTCAAGTGGACAAAAGATAGCTACTCCGTATTTTCCCCCCCTCACGACGAAGCCTGAACAGAGAGCCCAGCAGACTAAGTTTTAAAGTCATGTAGATATTAATGCGGTTATAATCAATATTTTAGATTTAGCTACATTAAGAATAGTTGTTGCTGTTCAGTTTTGCATGAAAGCGATTCCATCAAGACTCTTAACCTGTGAATGTTTTCTCTGATACTTTAGAGCGTTTTCACTGCATGGACTTCATTAGGTTTAGTGTATTTATTTTATGCAGGGAGAAAGTCTGAGCTGTAAAGAGACAAAATGTAGTGGATTAAAACTATTAAAACTTTCTTCAACCGCTTGGACCACTGGTACATTTTGAGTGGGACCAACCTTCCCAGTTATATCACTATAAATCTCTTATGTGTTAATTTTGGTTCTTCAGCTTACAGTGAGGAATATTTGTACACACCACAATGCCACCTTCATTATTATGTTAAACGTGTTGTAATTACTGTAGACTGATAAAAGCAGTGATGCTGAAAGATATCTCTGGATGTTTACCAGGCTAGAAATATTGTAACTTGCAACCGTTAAAGGAGGAGCCAGTTGAGGGGAGCTGATCTCTGATAAGCAGAAGACGATGGATAGATGAAACTGCAATAGTAAATGCAACTTTATGACCACGTTGTCGAGGTCCACAAACCCAGTGTCTTACCTTCCAGAACAGAAGAGCTGGTTTTAAGCTGCTCGCTGTTTCTAAGCCAGTCCTGGAACCATTTAGGCTTTTCCTGCTAAGTGGCTTTGTCGTAGAAAAATTGCCCATTTAAGAGAAATAAAAATAAACCAGCTGAACATTACTAGATACGGCCTAGAGAAAACGGCTATAGTGAGCAATTGCTGCTCCAGAACAATAAACAATATTATGTTAGAGGCTTGAGGTAGAAGTATGGAAAGAGTTTAGAGCTCAGGAGACGACTGCGTTTCAAACTAGAACCAGTGAAATGGTTTCACATCTGGTCCAGAGCCAGTATAGATAAACTGTCTTTGTCCCCAGTGGTCCTCCACAGAATGCTTAAACACAGGAACAACAATGAAATGACGGTTACAGTGACTTAATGACATGTTTCTGATGGCTGTGAGAAAGCAAAGCAGTTCTTGGAAGGCAGTGGAAATAAACTAGATATGAACAGAGTAATAGTGCAATACTGTGTGTTCATAGTTTTTATTACCTTACCCTAACATGGAGCACTATTGTTTGATAAGTTAAGCCACTACACAAACACTCAATCAGCGCTGATAGGGCACTTTAAAATTAAAATGGTTAATTATAGCAAACAATGAATGCCTTTAATTGCACTGTGGAATTTGAGCCCATGCCATCTGAGCTACACATAATAGTCTGCGAGCTACTTACAGTGGCTTGCAAAAGTATTGAACATTTCCCATTTTGCCACATTACTATATATATATATATATATATATATATATATATATATATATATATATATATATATATATATATATATATATATAAATAAATAAATAAATAAATAAATAAATAAATAAATAAATAAATAAATGGAACCCTTTTCTCTTGAGTGCCACCAATTGTTTTCAGAAGTTACCTGATAGTTGCTAAAGACTAGATAGAGTCCATCTGCGTGTAATAAAATCTCAGTACACATACAGCTGCTCTGTGACTGCCTCAGAGTTTGGTTCAAAGACTTTCCAAGCTTTGAACATCTCATGGATCAGTGTTTAATCCATCATCCGGAAATGGAGCCAGTATGGCACGACTGTAAACCTACCAAGACGACGTCGTCCACCTAATCTTACTGACCGAACAAGGAGAGCACTGAGCAGAGATGCAGCCAAGAGGCCCATGGTAACTCTGGGTGGACTGCAGAGATCCACAGCTCAGGTGGAGGAATCTGTTAAAAGAAAACAGTGAGAAGTCATGTTTGCAGTTTAATAGAAATCATGTTGGGGACACAGCAAACATGGAAGAAGGTGCTTTGGTCAGATGGGACTAGAATGAACACACATGGTGTTTTGCATTTTGGCCAAAATGTTTCAGAGTTGATAGGAAGATGGATGGAGCCAAAAACAAATGGAGTCTAAAAAAGACATGAGACTGGGGTTCACCTTCCAGAAGGACAACAACCCTGAACATAAAGGGCTACAAGGTTTAAAACAAAACATATTCATGTGTCAGAATGAGCCAATCAAAGTCCAGAACTAAACCAAACCAAGAATATGTTGAGATCTGAAAACTGCTGTTCACAAACACTCTCCGTCCAATCTGACTGAGCTTGAGCTGCTTTGCAAAGAAGAATGGGCAAAAGTTTCAGTCACAAGATGTCCAAAGCTGGTAGAGACGTACTCTAAAAGAGTTACAGCTGGAATTGCAGCAAAAAGTGGTTCCACAAAATATTGACTCAGGGCGACTGAATACTTTTGCTCAATGACCTTTTCTGTAAAAAAAAAAAAAAAAAAGCCTGTGTAGTTTTTTCTACTTCATAATTGTATACCACTTTGTGTTGGACTCACATAAAACTCATACATTTTAATTGGTTTATGGTTGTAATGTGACAATATGTGGAAAGGTTCATGAATGCTTTTTTATGCCATTCTATATGCATCTAAGCATCGTTGCACTGTACCTGGAGGATTGCTCCATTGACACGTAGAACCCATTTACTGATGTTAGATAGTCAAACAGCGCAGGAAACGAGGAGTCTGAGTCAAGTTAAACACCGCTTTGACTAAATTTTACTATTACCAAAGAGCGCTAACATTTAAACTCTAAAGCCAGTGAATGTCTGTGGTGCACAGACAGTGTTTTTCCTGACAAGGTGAAAGGAAAAACACTTCTTTTAGGGCTGCAACTAAATACTATTTTTATTATTGACTAATCCCGATTATTTTCTCCATCATTCAGTTGCTTGTAAAAATATTCTGACTCCCCTGTTCTTGTCTACACACCTTGGAACGCCTCTTTATTGCCTCTTGTAGCTCTCCTTTATTAGCTTTATAAATGAGCCTTCATAAAATATTTAGAATTTAACTGATTTAGTTTATTTTAGTATTTTTATCAAAGCAGATTTTTTTTTTTACCATAAAAATGTTCTTAAAACAATGTTTCGACCTTCAAGCTCTTAGCGTTGCTTAATGTTTAAACATATTTTAACCTATAGCCCGGTGTAAAGAAGGGGAGCACATTAACATGTTTGCATTCAGGCTTTAGGCAATATTCTCAGCATTAATACTAAAAACCAGCTAATTATTCATTTCCAAATAAACTCTGGCGCTCTAGTCAGACGTTAAAGTTAAATACAACCATCCCGTCATGTAGCTTCACTTTAATCTCAACCATTAATCTTATTGATAAATGAACACTGAAATAAAGCCAAAGAAGTTAGATATCAACTGATTGAATGGCGGCGAGAGGTTTATGATGTTGCATTAAAAAAAGAAACAGGACTAGGACCCCTAAAAAGGGGAAAAAACTAAATGTGTATGGGTTTCTAATGAGTCATGTTGCTTGGCTGCATCCCTGACCCAGCAGACGGTAGCGAGAGGCAGCCTCTCCCCGGAGACCAGCAGCCTACACGCCATTAGCCTCGTCACCTTCTGGGCTCAGACCCACACGCGCAGAGGCTCCTCTGCAGCGTACTCCTCAAGGTTTAAATATAGACGTGCGCATTTAATCCCATTGTCCTCGGCGCCCGTTTCCAGCTTCTGGTTGCGACTGCCTCCTTCACACTTTGATTGGATTCAGAGACTAAACGGCTGAGGCAGAGGAGGAGGAAGTGGAAGAATCCCTTTGCTGGGTTTTAGACGAGTTAAACAGCAACTTGCATGTACATATTTGGTTTTTACCTTTTTTGTAGCGTAGCTGTGGTCTGGCTGTGTGTGTGTTTGTGTGCGCGTCTGTTTGCTCAAGGGCCGGTTTCATTCAGCGCCGCCTCATCACGACTCATTCCTCTGGCGTGAGTCATGGCGCTTCAGTGGAAGCCTGTTACAGTGGATTCTGACGATTTGAGTGCATGCGGGTAACGTTTGGACCAAAAATAATTAGCCTGTGAACTCTGCGACCCGCGTTTGGACACGAAACTCCCTTTCCTGTGGCGTCCGCCGTCCCGTCTAAACAGATCCTCCAATGTTTTGTCTCCTGTAATTTGTTGAAGGGGTTTTATTTTTAGCGCTCTCCGATAAGATCCAGGCTGCCTTCTCTCTGCTGAAGAATTGTTAACCAAGACGGGGAATCTCATAACTTCTAGTCTTGTGGGCCCGCTTTTGAAGGCGGCGAGGAATTCTCCCTGCCAAGATCAATAACTCCTGCGCCGGTGGTTGTTCATTGACTCTGCGCACACAGTGGCGGGTCCAAAGAGAGTTGAGCAGTAGCTGTTTGCGCTTCCCTGTTATTCTCCAGCGTGACGTCAGCCGGCTTCGCAGGGAACGCTCTCGTCTACGTTGGAGTGGTTTAAAGGGAGCAGAGATGAGCGAGCCCCAGACCGAGTAAAACCACATTTATGGGGCAGATTTTGAAGAGAAAAGGGTAAACAGTTGGCAAAACCTTTAAAAAAAATAAATAAAAATGAATGTGGTAAGGTGTGTGACTTTCAGCCGGGTGTGTTCTTAGTTAAGAGGCTTCCTTCTCCCTGCCGCTTAGCCAGGTGTAATGTGGCCAAAACAATTGTGGTCTAGTTGTGGATGACCAAGAGTTCAGCAATGACCCTTTTAAATCAAATCCCACATTGGGAGATGTCTTCCCGTTTCTTACGCTGTTACCAATAAGCGTGAAGGGCACCAAGTTAGACCTTTGCCCAGACCGGAGGTAAGGAATTGGCCTCACGTCTGTGTCTGACCCCTGTTTAACGGCAAGGCAAATTTATTTATATAGCACAATTCAGTACAAAAACAATGCAAAGTGCTTTACATGATTAAAATATAGCAAAATAAAACAGAATAAAAGCCAGTAGGAATAAAATGTAGATAGAACAAAGAACAAAGAAGTGGTGATTCAGTTAACTAGAACAGTTGAAGGCAATCTTAAATAAATGTGTTTTTAATCTTTATTTAAAGGAAATCAGGCTTTCAGCACTTTTACAGTTTTCTGGAAGTTTGTTCCAGATAAGTGGAGCATAGGAACTGAATGCTGCTTCTCCATGTTTGGTTCTGGTTCTGGTTCTGCAGAGTAGGCTGGAGCCAGAAGACCTTAGTGGTCTGGATGGTTGATACACTGATAACAAGTCTGTGATGTATTTAGGTGCTAAGCCATTTAGGGATTTATAGACTAACAGAAGTATTTTAAAGTCTATTCTCTGAGATACAGGGAGCCAGTGTAAGGACTTTAGAACTGGGGTGATGTGCTCTACTTTCTTAGTCTTAGTGAGGACGCCGGCAGCAGCGTTCTGGATCAGCTGCAGCTGTCTGATCCACTTTTTAGGCAGACCTGTGAAAACACCGTTGCAGTAATCAATTCGACTAAAAATAAACGCATGGATTAGTTTTTCCAGATCCTGCTGAGACATCAGTCCTTTAATCCTAAAAATGTTCCTCAGGTGATAGAAAGCCGACCTTGTAATTGTCTTTAGATGCTTTTGAAGGTTCAGGTCTGAGTCCATCACTACACCCAGGTTTCGGGCCTGATTGGTGGTTTTTAGCTGAAGCGACTGAAGCTGTGTGCTAACCTTTGATCTCTCCTCTATTGGTCCAAATATTATTACTTCTGTTTTTTTTTTTTTTATTCCCCTGAATTTTTTTTGGCACATCCACGTATTGATCCACGTCAGCCCGCCTCTCTGCACAGCCACAGGTACGGTTGTGTTTCAGCCCACGGCAGAAACTCTCTGAACGCACCATGCTCAGATTGAACGCTTCGCTTTCCGCTCACTTCATTGAGCGGCGAGACGGTCCGCTCAGGCACGGCGATGGCTCCCCATCATCATCGCCTCTGACAAGTACCATTAGTTACTGTGGTAGCTGCCGACTTGTGCGGTTTAAAAAAACAAAAAAAAAAGGGTTGGGATGGAGTTGTAGTGAACAGGAGGCAGAGGGAGACTCTTAGATGAGTTGGATGCTCGTAGCGCTGCTGCTGCACGTATAGCTATTTTTCACAGCGGAGGCTGGGAGAGGCTTCTTCCAGCATCAATACTGCATTAGGTTGTTCTCCAATATGCTAACATGAAATCTTTTACAAGCCGAGCCGACCCGTTTCTCCTTCTCACCCAGAGGACTCTGTACATCTTGTTTTTGTCTCCCTTCTATTCTCAGACCCCTTTTTCTCACAAATCCGAATCTCCTCTCAGAAGTGCGTCTTCTCCTCCTTTGCAGGAATAATCCGGGGCTCAGCGGGTTTCTGCGTCTCCCTCTGTGTTTCCCCTCCACATCTCCATGCTCCTTTATAGATTTTCTCCTTTTTAAGCACATCCAGGCGTTCCCAGCGCCTCCGCCTTTTTGTGCGCTCTGCTGAGGGAGAAACGCAGCTTCTTGTTAGACGGGGATTTTTCATGAGGAAGGGAACTCTCTGCCCACTGGAAGATGTGGGCTTGTGAAGTTTGAGCTATTTTTTTTATTCTCCTAAATATTTCTGCCTCTTTTATCTGTGACCATCTTCTCTAATCCCCTCTGTCTTCACCGGGCCTCGTTCTGACGCGCTAATCCTGTCGTGTTCAGAGCACATTAGCAGGCGCCGCTGTGAGGCGGTTTAAAAGCCCAAGCCATTTGTCGATTTTTTTGGGGAAAAAACAGCAATTTGACAGCTATTTAACAAGCAACAATACAGAGCCTACAGCCATGTAAGTGTCTTAGCGAGGCTCGATCCGAGCAGAGTCGTGATTTGAGCTAAATGTTAACATCACCATGGCAACTTGCTCTGAAAACATGCAGGATTCAAACGGGTAAGATTCCCGTTCGTTGCTACCACTCAGCTTTTGAGCACCTTGACATTTGCTAATTAGCCTCAAGCATAACAACTTGAAAAGGCTCTTTTTTTTCTCTCTCTCTCTGCTGGTTTCTAGTGATCAGCTGAAGGACCTTCAAACCACTAATGCTTAGTGGGTATGTGCATATATGAGGAGTTGTTAGCGTCTGTCCACGCTGACAAAAAGGTTGCTGTATATCAAAGACACGAGAGTAAACAGTAACGCAGAGACCTCAGAGTTCATCACCGTAGGCGTGCCGCTGGCACAGTTCAATAATGACACGGCTGCAGCTTCTCTTTCTGCGAGCGTTTGTGCTCCTTTAAACAAATGAATCTAAAAACGGTGACTTGAAAATATAAAATGCCTTAATTGGTCCTCGCATTTGCATCATTCATATGGTAGTTGTTTTTCTCTGCATGTTCCACATTAGCATGGAGATGAGTGAGATTCTCGTAGGAAGCAGGAAGCTGTAGCGTTCATCCAGCTGACCAGCAGTGCACAGCAACTAGCTTGGGAGGGGACAGCGCTACATTACAACACCGTCCATTTAGCTTAAAGAAATCCCCGTCACCTAAAAACTTATTTTTACAGCAAGAAGAATTAGCCCATCTTTGATATGAATGATAAACTAACTACTGATGGTGGCGATCATCGATCTGGTATTCTCACTGTTTCTAGTTAAGCTGCTTGTTGTTTTACTGTTGGTTCATGAGATCATCATGAACATCATTTTTACCAATAAATATTACTTAATGCAGTTAGTGCACCAATAAGCAGCACAGTGACACTACTAGATGTAACGGCTGTGCTAAGGTACATTTTTCAACAGTATTGGTTTTTCTTTTTTTACATGTCCTGCATTTGTTTTTCTAAGAATTTATGGAAAAAAAATAAATAAATATATATATATATATATATATCTTATTTTCACCATTGCAATAAAGCCACAGGTGTGATATAATCTTGTCAGGCCCCACGTCGCCCCTCCCTCGTCATGCCCATACATCAGTATTTAGCCCACGTCTAGCTCTGTCTTTGTGAAATGACATAAAAAAAGCACAACTTCAGCCGTCCACGTGTCATAGTGGTCTGCAGAGGCCGACAGACGGGGCGCTGGCTAAATTCAGAACCAGGACAACACCTAAAACATGCCGGACCGGTCTTTGAGGACTGACTTTGGACACCGCTGCTTGTCTTGATTTACAGCCGGTCTCTTCTTAGGGCGGCTGTGTGGAAGACGGGCTCGTGGACTTGAATTTTTGAAGCACACTTTTTGTTTGTCGTTTTAAATTTTCCATCACCTCTGCTGTGAAATCTTCTAGCTCATTCCGCCGTGTTTCATCACGCCTGTCGATTATTGAGCGCGGCTCACCCTGAGGAGGAGCAGACGTTGTTTTGCTTCGCCCAGCTGTTACAACAACCTCCACCTCAGCCATCCTTCCAGTATTTAATGTTAAATTATCGTCCTGGTGTGAAATCAGAGTTGTTGGTCTTATCCTCTCCTCGGTCGGCGTGTGCATAGACGCAAGAAGAGAAACGGAGCAAAATCCCATTCTTTCTGCCTTTTTAAGCAGTCCCGGCGGCCTTGGAGCCGCCGTTGCGGCTGATTCCAGCAGACATGCCCGCGAGCGTCTTCGTGCTCTCAGCCACACGTGCGCACGCTCCTCACATCCTCCCACCAGTCAGGGAGGCACGCTTCGCTGCCAGATCTGGAACTGGCAAATGCGCAGTTCTCCAATCATTTTAAGTTGGCTGGACGCAGTCTGCCTTAACGTTTAAGACGGTTTAAGCCCAAGGCCAGCGCTCCCATCGCTGTGGACGACGGCCAAGACCCGTCCCACAATGCTTTGCTAGTAGGAGATGTAAGGAGGGCGACGTAGCGAAGCTGCTCTCAGGAGATGAGTCCAAGCTACGTCTTAAATCATTTCAGTCCGAGGTCCTGGTCAGGCCTGCTGCTGGTTGAGTTCAAAACAAGTGTCCCTATTTTACTGTGATGTACTTAGAATAGGCCATTTTACATAAAATGATGGGGAGGTATTCATTTCAGAGTATTGCAGCATCCCTCAAAGCCCATCTGGACCACATAAGCCATTGGTACCACAGGTTTATGGCAGTAAAGGTGTTTTCTACTCAAGGTGGTAGATAAGGGAATAATGATGTCCTGTAGGACTTTCATCAAACCATTTCCCAGTTGAACTAATTGGTTCTGTGGAGCTCAGAGGCGTTTGACTTTGGTCTCTGAACACACCGCAGCTAGGCGGCTTCTTCTGGTAGCGCTCTGGTTTGGTTTTGAGGTGTTTGAGAGACGTTGTGAGGTGCTGCAGTCTGGCTTATAAAGAAGCCCCTCCATCAATGTCCGTCAGGGGCCTTTCATCTGGTAGAGCGTCTCGGTAACCTGAAGGACTCCTAGATATGTTCTCTACCCTGTTGCGAGCAATCTTCAGCTCGACTACTGCTGACCGGACCCGGGTCCAGCCAGATGGAAACTCCCATGTATCAGCGCCAGGTTTTCTTGCTGAAGTCGACACCTTTTGGTCTTGTAAGTTGTTACTGAGGGAGGAAGACTGAAGGTTGCTATTTTCAGAGTCACCAAGGTGTTTAAAAGGAGGTCATAACAAGCACTGGATACTAAGAACCTACTTCAGAGGACGCCGTTTTCTGTGTGTCCATTTGGGCCGTTCGTTCAGGCTCCTCCTTTTAAACAGAGACTGATGCTTCAGCAGCTAACAGGGCCACTATGCTAAGGTTCAGCAGTGATGATGTTTAATCCTTGGGAGCATTTAGCCCCTATCCTCTGTGGGGAAACGCTGATGGGGTCTCAGTTCTTGAGGAAAATCTTACAGAGATGGCCGTCGGTGCTTACCAACGCTAGTCATTGCTAATATAAAATGCTAAAGATGGTGTAAACTATATAAAGGTGGATAAAGTCTGTATCAGCAGGTTAAATCTTTTCAGAACCTGACATTGGAAACATGCAGAGGTTGGTGAGACGGAGGTAGAAGCTTCTCTCCTGAGGCCCGAACAAACCAGGTCATCTTCGTTTGTTGCTCCCATATAAGAAGTAAAGTTCTCCTAACATTCAGGTGCTCTTAAACAACGCAGCTTAAAGGAAACGTAGGGCTACTGCTGGCTGGAGACGGTGTAAGGTGGTGTTGGTGGGATACAGACAACATGCTGGCCAAACGGAAGATGTGGCACAAAACTCGCCTATCACCAGTTCACTGACCTGAGATCTGTCAAAGTGAACAAATCTGTGTTTAGCGCTGGCTCAGGAGGGATGGAGGGAACGGTGGAAAGATATTTAAACAAGAGTTTAAGCGGCTGGGAATGATGGATCAGTCTGAATTTTGGTCTCGGTCACATATCCAGTAATATTTCGTGTCCCGAGAAAGCCTAAATAAAAAGACTAAATCCACTGTGGGAGTGTGTTTGTGAAGCTGTGTCAGTGTGGTCTGGTCCATGTCATTAAAAGATTTCTTCCCGTTGTGTTTTCCAGCGCTTCATCCAGTACCTGGCCTCCAGGAACACTCTCTTCAACCTGAACAACTTCTTGGACAAGGGTGCTCTGCAAGGTAAGAGCATTCATTCCTATGCAGCCGTCAGAGAGCCACACAAATGATATTTCACATGTTCACTGGGTTTCAAACTACCAGATAGGGTGGATAAACATATCATACAGAGTTCCAGACTGGTTCAGGCATTTAAAAACAAAGCTCCTACAACACGATCAATGTTTCTCCTCCTTCTGTCCTCCAATTGTTCAGGTTACGACATGTCGACCTTCATCAGACGATACAGTCGCTACCTGAATGAGAAGGCCATGTCCTACAGACTGGTGGCTGTGGATTTCACCAAGATGAAGAGAGGGTGGGTCTCTCACACACACACACACACACACGTTGCAGGGTTCCCGCCAGCGCATTTCAGCGTAATGGACCGTTACACTCAAAGTTGCCAAAGATACGCTGACTTTATGACACTGATGTTTGAGAGCAACATAGAGAAGTCAAAGTTCTTGAACATGTATCAGCACAGCTATAAACCTACCAGACAACGTTAAAGCTAGCGCTAGCTGGTATTAGCCTGGCGAACAGCCGCCTTCGAGCTGCACTACGCAACGAAGGGGGCTGTTTGACTTCCACTGATTTTCTATTTCTTCCTGTGCCCTAACCCTGAAACACACCCCGGTCACAGCTACATGCTCTAACCTTAACCTGACCTCAGTTCACCTCTTTGCCCTAAACATAAGCATTAGCCCAATTAGCATTGTGTGGACCTAGCAAAATGTCCTCAAAATGCCAAGTGTCCACACAACGTTGGTCTACTGTCAAGTTTGGGTCCACACAACGATGGACATCTTTCAATTCAATTTAATTTTATTAATATAGCTCCAATTTATGAAACATGGCATCTCAAGTCAAATTCAGTCAGATTATACAGATTGGTCAAAAATGTCCTATATAAGGGAAACCAGTTGATTGCATCAAAGTCCCGACAAGCAGCATTCACTCCTGGAGAACCATTTCTCCTGTTACTACAAACTCTAATTTACTTCAATAGGAGTCTATGGGATCAACATACAGTCAAACATGATGTAATCTACATTTATGAAGGACAAAGAAGATGACAGATATGTTCTCAAACTGTGGCCTGCACATGTATCCCTGCTGAAGGAAGGCATCCCCACAGCGTGATGCTGCCACCACAATGTTTCACTTCAGCGCTGACGCTCAGAGGCATGTATGTCGTTAGCTCCCTGTCGTGAATAACCTTTTCCATCGCCGTGTCCCGGTAGGTTAGCAGCTGTGCCGTTCTCTCGTCCTTTTCAGACGACGGTTTAAGCTCCCTGTGGGACGTGAGCGGAGGATATTGTGCTTTGTCCACAACTTAACCTCTGACCTGTAAACAAATCTGTTGGATCGGTTAGGTGAAGTGATCAGAGGGCCTTCTAAATGTGGACGTAATAGACCTAGCTCAGTGTAGTAATGAAACGTTGAATATTTAACTATAAGATGCTGCTTTAATGAGGCCACCAAACTGAGTCTTAGTATTAATCATCGCTAACGCTCTCAGCCAGGAAGTGAGTCGCCTTTCTTTCCTTGGAGCTCTAAAAGACACCCGCTGCATGCGTTATTAGACGCTGGAGGAAGACGTGGTCTGAAAATAAGCGGCAGCTTTTTATCTGGCGGGATGGATCAGGGAGACCCGTGTCAGACTTCTCAGCCAAGTCTAGTTATTTTTATAGAAATGTGTTTCCAGCACCAGGAAGCAGAGAGAGGGCTTTTTGTGCCGTTTTTTTTGCATTTTTCTGTTTTTCATTGTGAATCGTAATCTCTGAGAACATTTGCATGGTTTTCGCTGCCCAAGGTCCTATAACTGTGTTTGCGTGCTTCCTGTCGTGTCAGGGTTGACGGCGTCATGCGCACCATGAACACGGAGAAGCTGATCAAGACGCTGCCCATCATCCAGAACCAGCTGGACGCTCTGCTGGACTTCCAGGTATCAGCCGTCCCACCGACCCGGCTCATTCACTTCCTGATCAGAAAGCACCGAGACCTCCTGTGTGACGGAGCACAGCGCGGGACGTAGCGGGGGCCGAGCTCAGGGTTTAGGCTGTGTGTGGAGAGCAAAGGCAGGACTCTGTGTTTTTGTTTTCTGTGCCAGCCAGCTTCAAAGGCTGAAACGCCACCAACAGGCAGACCTTCACACACATTTACTCTGCATTCAAATGAGATCCTTTCAACATCCTGTTTATCAAACGGCCTGTTTGTTACGCCTTAAAACCTGCCGGGGGAAAGGCGACGTTATCTGGAGAAAGCGCTTCCTGCATAGCTGATACCGGCCGTCCATGACAGGTTTTGGTGATGTGACGAAGATGTCACCTTCCTCTTCCTCTTCTCTCTCTCTCCTCCTCTGCAGGCCAATCCCAACGAGCTGACCAACGGAGTGATCAACTCGGCCTTCATGCTTCTCTTCAAGGACTCCATAAGACTCTTTGCTGCTTACAATGAAGGAGTCATCAACCTGTTGGGTAGTACACATCCCTTTCATACAAGCGCGCCACGCTACAGCATTTTAAAACATTTAAGCGTTAACCATCAGCTGCCACTTAGAGAGTTCAAAAAAAAGTTCCCGGTGTTTGTGGATCTTACAAGGCGTAACGCCCCAATGTGTGTTTTTACGTAACACGCCCAGTCGGGTGTTATTACACCTGACGTCGGCAGAATATTGACCAAGTTTTGCACGCGTTTGTTACGGAAGCGCTGCTACTGGCTCTAAACATTAGTACTCTGATTTAGATGAAAGCAATATCATGTTTAAGACTTTCATTGGTTAAAACAAAATTACAATCAGTTATTTTTGCTTCTACCTCACAATTATGCGCTACATGGTGCTTGTCTGGACAGAGTCTAGAGAAGTTACGTTGAAGTCTGTGTTTCAACTATTACTACCTTATCAAGGCCATGTAGCTTGCAGTAGTGTAATGGCTTATTGTAATGACACCTTAGGTAGTCAAGGATGTATCATTTAGACCAACATGTCATGTGTTCAGTCATGCCGATGCTGCAGAAATGTAAACACGGCTCCACACACGCACACAGAAACACGCCCGTCTGCTTCAGCGCCGTTCCAGTTTTAATCCTCGTCGACTTGTCTTTGTGTTTCCTCCGCAGAGAAGTACTTCGACATGAAGAAGAACCAGTGTAAAGACGCCCTGGACATCTACAAGAAATTTCTTTACAGGATGACAAAGCTGTCGGAGTTCCTGAAAGTGGCCGAGGTACCCGAGCACACAGACACGCTGCAGCTACAGACGCACCAGGAGCGTGTGTCGGAGCGGGGCTCACTGCTGCAGCTCTGCTTTTTATTTATTTTAGATTTGCAACTCTAAATGTCTCCTCATCCTCTAAAACTCCCAAACACACGTGGATGTTTCAAAGCCAGACATCCGAGCCCAGATGTTCTCAAGCAGCACTTTAATGTGCTCATTTTTCACGCGACGGCTGCAGTTTTGCTCACACAGCGTTGCTGAACCGAGCATCCCCGAGTTACCCCCCTCTGCCCCCACGTTCCATGCTCACACACTCACACAAATATATATTATATATATATATGTAGGCCAAAAATAACCGTAAGATGGAGGACGTGGTTAGGCGCTCTGTTAGCTCCCTCCGCCTAATCCTCTCTTCTGCCGCGCTCCTCTTTCTCCCTCTGACAAAGATGGATACCCGAGTGGCTCCGCTCTCCCCCGGTGCCCACAGATCATCCCTCTTTCCCTCCTCTCCGCTGCGCCTGGTTCCGTCTCCATTCTCTCTGTTGTTTCAAAAGCAGATGCGTTACGGGCACGCAGGGAAACGTTCCCATTTAAATGTCTCCGTCTTTTAACGATTACGTTTTTAAGGAGCTCCCCAGACACTTGGAGACTTGGAAGCATCGTTCAAAACATGGGAAACAAAAGCAGATATTCGGGGGAATAAATAACGAGTCGGTCTGTTTTTAGATCCGGCGTCTCAAGTGTGTCAGGGTCTTTTTCCGTTGCCTAATTTTAATCCAGAATACGTCCCCCCCCCTCAAACCTCACTAAACGCAAGCTTGTCTGCTTTAGATCTGATGCAACGCCTTCTAAACATCGCTGCTGGTGCTGCAAAGATACTGTGTAGGTTTTATGGACATATAACCTGACAGGTCACTCAGGGTGGCTCTGCAGTCACACAGCGTGATGGAAAACGGCTTAGCTGCAGATGGTCGACAAATATATTTCCACGGAGGAGCTTTGATGCTGAAGAGGTCACACATTTTCACACAACAGATGACCGAGCCACATTGTCATTAAAAGACCACATGGTGTGGAGATTTATGGAACAACTATTCAAATCTGCATCATTATGGGAAAAACTAAAATTTATTATCTAAGACAATGAAATACGACTTCTTGGAGAGAGAAAACTCTGATTTAGAGTTAAATTTCTTTTCTCACTTACAAACTTAAATTATTTGTCCAACTCTTGGTCTGATTTATTCACAGAGGCCACAAATAAATTCCCACTTATTAAAGAAATCAGAGAAAGGCAGTTACTGTGTTTTAGCTTCCTAGGCGCTTAAGACCCGAGACACAACTACGATTTTGATTTTCCTTTTCTAGTGAGTTTTATCTAAGGCTACGTTCACACAGCAGGAAAATCCGACCAAAATCCGTTTTTGTTTTTTTTTTGTTTTTGTGTTGTTGTTTTTTTGCCTCATGCAACACACATCGGGCTTTTTTCATTATCGGCCCATTCCCGATCATTTTATGATGTGGTCTAGTGTTGGCTGTCATTGGTCAACAACTTCATACTATCAGAGGCGCCGGTATCCACTCATACGTATGTTTTTTTTGTTTTTGTTTTTTTACGAACCCTAGTAATGATTACATCCATTATTATTTGCGTAAACAGGGTGACTCCTTTCTCTTTCTGCGACTGCGGGCCGCTTTGGGGTGGTGAGCCGTTTAGACAGAAGTCTCAAGGCGGTCACATTTACTATTGAACGACCACGCAGGAAAAGTGCGATTTCAGCAAAAATAATTTGAAATTGAGCCTCAAGACCTGCAGTGTAACCGTAGCCTAAATATAGACGGCCTGCTCATCTAAACTGGGTACCAGCTTTGGCACTTCAGCAGGTGCGGTGTTGGTGCTACGTCGGCTCTGTCAACAGGACCAAGAAAAGATCCGCAGAAAATCCTGTAAAGCACTAAAAGGCCAGAGATTTACTTGAAACAGTTCAAATTCTCCTCCTTTTTGCTTGTTCTTTTTAGTCGTTCGCCTCTTTAGCTCACATGTGAGGTTTGATGGAAAGCGGTTCAGAGCCCAGCAACACAGATCAGAAGAAAAATACACTAAGCTGCTCCATGTTTGTCGTGCCGTCCACTTCAGCTGGGAGCTTTGGGCATGAAGAGTGGTCCTCCACACTCAGGCGCTGCTAATAGCCTGTAAAAATGCCCCCTTTGAGGGTGCTTGTAGAGATTTCAGTATTTGTCGCCACAAACTCGTGGTCAGGAAGTGCAAACTCAGCAGAATGAATCAAAGTTGCGAAATATCCGCGGTACAGTGGTCAGGGCCTCAAACTGGGCATCTGGTTCTTCAGCTACATCCCGCTTAGAAGATAAACAAAGCTAGTTGTTTTTCCCCGCTTCTTTCACCGCACACATTACACATCACAACCTTTCATTTAAAGAAGCCTGATCAAATGTAGCCTATAATCCAGTTCAAATCCTGTTAAATAAAAGGAGCTTATTTTGTGTTTGTGCAGAAAAAAATCAAAATGGCCCTTCGTAATGCTGTTAAATAATGTTGCTTCACGATTTGTGTAACCCACAGAAAATAAAAACAAACGGATAAATGGTTTTTAATCAGATGTTTGAGAAAATTGTTGAAAAAAGGACAGAAATTGGAGTCTGTAGGAATCTGGAAAGAGAAAAGCTTAAGAGAGAAATGTAGGTTCTCATAAAGCAGAGATAAAAACTGTGCCAACTTTCTGTAGAGTTATCTGTGTTAGCAGAGAGATGTTTGTCACACCACTTTAAAACCATTAAATACTAGGTTACGTTTGCTAAATGTAAGCCGGTGTTTCAGCACCTTGATGGTGAAGACATAGCAGAACCCAGAGCAAAAGGATCAACTCTCTGCTGTTGGTTAAAAACATCTTTTTACTCATGATGTGGCCGTTCTGATGGAGCCAAGGAGCTCTATGCTGGACAAAGAGCATAAAGTAATACGTGAAAAGGAAACAAAAGCTTTCCTTTAAATGTGTCTGTGGAGCTGCTTCTCCGCTCTGTCGGGTCACCCAGGTTCATGAAGCTGACAGGAAGCGTGAAGCAGACAGCTGTGTGCCATCAAGCTCTCCAGACTCAACAGCCATCCATAACTCCTGTGGCTAAAATGAGCGCAGCTCAAAGTCCTTATGGGTGGTTTAAAAACAGAAATCTCTAAAGTTTGGTCTCCACAGCTCATTGCGGGCAGAAAGGGACGCCTGGCTTTGCATGTTGAGTTGACAATGCGCTCATCCAGCACAATATTCATTAAAAAGCACCTCTTGTGTGCTGTTGCTGCATTAATAGCACTGTGTCCTACAGACTTTGAAGTTTATGGCATTGATGTAACAAAGTATTTTATTTATTTTTATGTATGATGGTGAACATGCGTTAAAAACATTTTTTTACAAATATAAACCTGAAGGGTGACGTGCAGTTGTCTTCAACCCACTTTACTCTGGTGCCCCTAGATGAAATCCAGTCTAGACGTCGCCTTCTGATAAAAATCCAGATGTTCTGTTAAGGCCTCAGAGGTTTGCTAGTGAACATGAGTGAAAAAAAACTAAAGAAAACCGAAGAACACAGCAGGAATAAAGCTGTGGAGACATTTAAACCAGCATTAGCTTATTAAGCTCACTAGCTTTAAACGTCTCTCAGAGCTCTGTGTAATGGATGAACTTACACTAGGAAGACGGCGCATTGCAACACTGGGGGAGCTGCATACGGCAACAGCTCAGGTATGGTTATGAAAGTGGCATAATGCCCGTAAAGCTATGCACCAAGCAGGCCTATCACCTACAATCCTAAGAAAATACATTTACGGTTTGGGTGGAACGGCATAAAACATGGAAACAATTAAAGGGGACTAAAAACAGAAAAGTTTCTTTGATGAAAATCCATCGATAGTCCAACTTCTGACACACATTCAGTGATACACACGGTAAATTTTCTGGTATTTATTAGGTACTCCACACAATTCTCCACTAAACTAGGAGTTTATCCACTCAGGATCAGGACTTATCAATGAGCCCATGAACGTTTTTTTCTTTGAAGGCTGTTCATTAGGTGTTTATTAAAAGCTCACACTGTCTGATCACTAAACGCAGGACGTGATGTTCTGCCGTCTGTGTCCTGACAAATCGCCGTCTTACGTGCTGTAGAGGTGATTTTTTTTTTTTTTTTGGAGTTCGGTGTCCGTCTCAGTGTCTTCCTCACGGCATCATCCATGCCTGCTCCACCTTCAAGAGTCAGCCATGTTTATCATCGTCCAGCCATGGCCGCCATTTACTGTCGGTTCAGAAGTCACACGCATTTGCTTGTTTGTTTCTGTTGTTTCTGTTGACACATTGCCAGTGCATGAGGTAATGATTCCCCTGTTTTTTGTTTTTGTTTTTGTTTTCTTCTCCATTTTACTCCCCCCCCACCTTCCTTCCCCCCATTTTTGGTTTCTTTTGTTTTTGACGACAGCAAGTTGGAATAGATCAGGGTGACATCCCAGATCTCTCACAGGTCAGTGTACATGGCACCTTCCACCGCTCTATTCAGCTCCTCTTGTTTTCTGTCTCTCCCTCCCGCTGTTCTCAGATTCCAGCAATATATACGTGGCTTCGTCTTTTCCTTAATGCCTTGGCCCATTACCTCACCGTTTTTTTACCCCGTGTGTTTTTAACTGTTTCTCCTCTCAAACTAACCTTTTGTTTGCCATTTTTCTTCTGTTTTAACCAGCCGTCATGTCTAACCTGATCTGTTTGAAGGCATCTCTCCTGGGTCTGCCAGAGTCTCCTTTCCTTCTCTCTCTTTCCCCCTGATTTCGCACTAGAGTTCCAGGTTGCGGCGAGCAGAATTGATGAAAAGACCCGTGTTTTTGTTTTAAAAACCCGGGGCAAAGGAAAACAACGAGGCCGCGCCTCGAAATTAGGAGAACAAAGATGATTAAGAGAAGAAAGCGTTTAGAAAAAAAAGCCTCTCTGCCCAGATAAGCAATAGGATTTCGTCTTTTAATCATCAAATGTTATAATTTGCTTTCTATCCAGCTGTGAGGCTGTTTACTAAAATTCCTTGAAGCAGGGTTTATTTTTAAGGCTCTTTATGTTGTATTTGTTTACCCTCGTTTTGACTTAATTTTCTCGGTCAGATTGTCCCCCTATTAGGATCCGCATTTGGTAGAACGGGTTCGTTTTGATCATTTTTATAAGAAAGAGTCCTTGGAGTCACTTGCCAGAAACGAATCATCAAAAGAGCGACAGCTAAAGAGTGATTTGTTTTATTCATTGATCACTGGCTGATTTTAAATGATTAATGTAAAACTTTGCTCTAAGGGCCTCATTAATTTTCTTTGCCCAGCCAACAATTTAAAAAATCAGACGTTTGGCTTTACAACGAGATATAAAAACAAAATCTCCCAATCTTTAAAAAACGTTGTTGCAACTACAGAATGCTTGACTTTCACACGCACATTCAAGTATTGCTTTGGCAAATTATCTTCATTTTTAATGGCTAACATTTTGAACAAAGTGAACTGGGTAGTGATCTTTTAATAATAATCATGATAATACATCAAACTTATATAGTGCTTTTTTGGACACTCAGAGGCGCTTTCCAAAAAAACTAAAATAAATGAAAAATCATACTACAGAACAGCAAGTTTAAATAAGTAGGTTTTATGATGAGATTTAAAGTTCTGTGGTGAGTCTGAGTTCCTGATGGTTTGGGGCAGTGAGGTCATATTAAGGCCCCTCCATATTATGAAGGGGCATTTAGGTGAGGAGAAGCTTCTACTGGATACGGTATTGGACAGGGAGCCAGTGAAGGTGTTGGAGGACAGAGGTGATGTGATCTCTGGACCGGGTACGGATGAGATGAAGGCATGTGTGAGGATTTCAGCTGCAGAGTGGGAGAGGGATGAACGGAGGTGGGTGGAGGTGGAAGGAAGATGTTTTGGTGATATGGCTGATATGTGTTTGAAATGACAGGGAAGAGTCCAGGATGAATTCGAGGTCACAAACGTAGGAGGAGGGGGAAACATTGTGACCATCAATAGTAGGGAGGAGGGATTTTGGGTCATTTGGCCTCGTTTCTCATTGTTTTTGGGTGCTGTACTGAATGTCGTCATCGGCACCCGCCCACAAGGAATCTGTGTGGATGTCCCCCGTGCACCCCAGACTTTAGTGAACGTCCCGGCTGAGCGTGCTGCAGGATTAATACGCCCACTCAAGAGGGGGCACCAAACACGCAGCAGATAGAGAACAGGTCAGATCAGTGGAATAAGGGAATTAAATGTGTGTTTTTAAGGAAGTACAGTGAGAGGGGGGGTGTGCTTTCTCTCTTAGAAAGCACCAAATTATTGGTTTTGAGTTGGTATTTTAAATTAGCGACCAGCTTAGCTAGCAATGCAAGAACGTGAAATTCTCTAAATGCAGACCCACACCGTGGCTCATAGACAGGAGTTGAGTTCTTGTCTTGTGCTCTGCTACACCTACTAGAAAATCATCATGGTGGTTGGCAGTAAACTTCTGCAAATGCAGAGTATTTAAAAAAAATATATATAATATATAATAATAAAAAAATATATATTTATATTCACTGAATCCCTACTGCATGTTAATGTTGTGACACGCTTCTAAATCGGGAACAAGTGCAAGCTGAAGGGTCACCAAATTCTTGTCGCCCACACTGCCTTGTTGTGACGGAGCTCCAGTTGTTCACGCCTGCACTTCATGGCGCACTATTTAGTGTTTAATGGCTTTTGTCCTCACCGTCAGCTGGAGATTTGCGAGATGAGTTGGCAAACGTGTAACCTAATGCAGAAACTTTAAGCCTAGAGTTTTAGCATCTGCCCTGGTCAAAGAGGACCAAATGGAAGTGAGGCACGATGTAGTCGGGGAGGGAGGCGCCGCCACACGCTGAGTCACTTTGGTTTAATCTGTGTGAAACAGAAAAAATACCTTTTATTACCCGTTTTAAATTACCACCGTTGCTGTCATTGGTTAAACTTTTAGTACTTGGCTTTTATTTATTTTTAATCTCATGTTTTGTGATCATTAGGTAGAAATGTCTACCTGTCTGTCTTTTATTTCTTCCAATGAGCTACTCTGGAAAACAATAGGCAGAGTTTAGGCGTTATAAGTTAGATATTGGTTTAAATTTAAACTTATTTAGCTGATTTTAGATGTCCTTCATTCAAGGGTTAATATAGGAGCATGGCAGCCCTGGCAAACTAGAAGCATAACATCAGCATGTTAACCAACTTTTCTACATGCTTGTCACTTTAAATGTTTCTCTTCTTCTGCTTTGTTTGCCTGTTATATATCTTATTGCTCCATGCTCCTGCACCTCCTAATTTTATATACTAAGAGCTGTTAGTAGATAACGCTGATTGTCAGCCCGGTAAATTACAGCCAGCTCAATTTGTTGATGAAAGCGGTTCAACATTGAGACTCTGACTTCGTACTAACCGCATTCAAGTGAAGGAATAACACAATCGTTTTGGGCATTGCTTTTCTGACTGCTTTGTCTATTGCTATCATTATCTTCATTATTTCCTGACAGCTTATTAACGAGTAGCCTCTGCGGTGGATTGTATTTCTGCTCAACATCCTAAAATCTCTTAGTACATTATATCCTGGTGAAACGTGTCCCCATCGCACGTTTCAAAAAGAAAATGGTTAATGTTTACTGGTGAGAGTCAGTAGTCTGTGGACTGAGTTGAATAATCCTGTATTTGCAGTCAATAATGAGTGTTTTTCTTCCCCTCCTACTCTGTTGCAGAAGACTAAAGGATCATACATTGTAGGTGGTGGGTTGCAAACTGTACCGCTTCACCACTTCAGCCTCCATAAAGGAAAATTCTACCTTTGCCCTAGGCCCTATTTTTCCTGAGTTTTCGTTTAACCAAAATCTTGGTACATTTCTCAGAGTTGTGGAGGAATCCTGACGCCAGTTAGTCTGATATTGCTTAAGTGTCGGTGTACAGGGTAGGGGGCAAAGTCTTTGCCTTTTGCCTCTTATTGACTTGAGATTTTTTTATGTCACTGCATACTACATAAACCAGAAAAAGCAGCTTTGTAAAGCTGTAGAGCTGCAGACTTTTTCTACAGATGTAAAACTTTGAATACCCATCAGTTCAGGTTGGGGTGTATAGATGCTGCAGACAAACCCACAGAAAAACAGTTTGTGTTGGTAAGTTCTCATTTTGTGAAAACACAAAAAAAGATGACAAGGAGTTTAAGCCGAGACAAGATGAGAGGTCACAGAGTTCAGTTTTGATTTTTAGTCCCTTGTATTTTTAGAGGTTAAGCACCTCTAAGGCCCCGTCCACACGGAAATGAGAATATGTGCAACCTTCGTGTGCCTCACTTTCACGGGTAACAACAAAGATGGCGTCGTCCGGTGTTGGGTTTCCTGCTAAGCCAAATATTAGTTAGTAGCGTCGTTGCTCTACAGGGCGTTGCCCCTGCCAACCCATAAAAAGATCATGTTGAACATTTGTCTGATCCCTCGCCACGTTGCTGTGTTTACTTCACATGAGTCGTCTACGTATGCCCGGTGTTTTTTTCGCCTGCGTCTGTGTTAATGTCACAGCGCCACCAATGGGCCCGGCATACCTCCTACAGCGTTTTCAGCGGTTCCGCCTCGTCTCGTGTGGACCCACAATATTTCCTCATCGTTTATCAAAATGTACAGTATTCGTCTTTGTGTGGATGGGGCTTGAGATAACATGTTTATTAAAGCTGTGAATTTATTAGTGGTCGCTCTTTAACAGTGACTAATAAATAAAGAGAGCTGTTCTTAGATTGGGGTTTTCTCTGAACAGTGACCGTTCAGGAACCTCTTCAGTCCATTCTTATGTTTAGTCATCTGTTTCATCAATCCATCAGTACCTTTAGTTTCCTCCATGCCTGCGTCCCTCCATTCTTCCACTCGTTCACCTGTCTGTCCCCTCAGTCCATCTCCTTAGCAAAGTACAAAGTAACAAAGTACAAATACTTTGTTATCCTACTTTAGTAGAAATTTTGGTTGTCTATACTTTACTGGACTAATTATTTTTTAGTCTACTTTTTACTCCCCCTTACATTTTCATGCCGTTATCTGTACTTTCTACTCCTTGCGTTTTGACAAAAGCCTCGTTACTTCTATTTTATTTCAGTTTATCATAGCCAGATAAATGGCTCCACCCGGACAGAGTGACTTTGATTGTGGTTGGAGGCGGTACCGCACCAAGTTGTTTACCAACCCAGTATATTTGCATTGTATTAAAATGGTTCATTTTCAATGGTCATACATGTGGGTGATAAATGTAGGCTATGCCACATTTTTCATAATTAACATAAATATAACATTATAGTCATAATGGCCTTTAGAAATATGTCTTTATGGGAGGGTGGGGTAGAGTACTAGACCCGTGTGGTGCGCACGCTCTAAGCTTTTGTCCTTAAATTTGATACTCTGAGTAGCCTTGAAACCGGCACTTTTATACTCAAGTAAAAGGTTTCAGTTGATACTTCTAAAGAAGTATACTTAAACCCTAGTATCTATACACTTCTACCAGAGTAAAAATACTTTTTATACATGTGGTGACCACTGTAGAAATGTCTGCCGTAGATGTAGAGTGAGTGTAAACATATAATGAAGCTTTGACTTACAAAACATGTACAGGAACCCTGGACTCTGTACTTTATTGACCGACCTCAGCTTCTTCCTGGTTCCAGTGACCTCTCTAAATACGTTACCAAACTGCTGTAATATAGTTGTGGTGGCGGTAAACTAGATAAGTTGAATATTTGGGGGCGACTGCGACTTATTAAGAAGAGAAGTCGTCTTGCAACTTGAAAGTCGTGGATCTAGTGCCAGGTTCCTCCTCCCCTCAGGTAGCTCAGGTTGTCCACCCGTCTGCATACCGTTGAATGGATGTGTACATATGTGATTGGCTGAATGCGGCTCTAGCGTAAAGCACTGGATGTGCTGTACAAATTCAGTTGGCTTAACACTCTGAAGAGTCTTGACTCTATAAAAGCACAAAGCGCTGAGGAATAATAGTGCCTGGGTTTAGTGGAATTTTCCTTTAACAATCTGCATGAAGATCATACTTGCTGTGCTCGACTGTGCAAGCATACATGCAATACCCTGAGCTTTCACAGGCATGACCATCCTTTTTTTTCCCCCTACTGTACCACGGCCTGACGTCGAGCCAGTTAATACGTGTGTATTGGCTTCAGGCAGATTGCTTGTGGCTGTCAGACCCTTCTACACACACACACACACACACACACACACACACACACACACACACACACGCACACACACACAGAAATCTGAACGCAGGCAGGTCTGACACCGACGGAAAAGGCCATGGAAGCTCATGAATAGGAAATGAGGCTTCACTCCTGCGCCCCTCCATCTTCATCTGCACGAGGAAGTCTCTGCAGAGTTTTTTTTTTTTTTTTTGGTCACTCATCTAAATTCCATCCTCCTCCTTACATGGTGTTCATATCGTGTTTGTCATGCACGACAGCGTCGCCTCAGTGTGCTCGACAGAATAGTGAATAGCCTGGTTATTACAGCACAGTTAGTGTCATTTTTGTACTGACTTTTATCCATGCCTTCCAACACTGAAGCATAAAGTGCTCGGTTAGAAAGGCTCACGGTCTGGTATTATGGCGTGTGAGGAGAACGTTTTCTGTCACTCCCTGATGAAACAGACTGCAACAGTGCTACCAAAAAGTTTAAAATCCACGTTTCTTGATAGTTGAGCCCCTGAAAGACGCAGGGCTTGGTTTAGCTTAATTTAACTAGGGGCCGATACATGCCACACCAGGATGGGGAAGTCTGCTCCGTCTCCCAGCTCGGCCAGCTCAAACTGGGCTCATTGTGTGCTTGCAGCCGTGGTTTTGGACTCCTGGCAGCAGCCGTGGTGTTCTGGGCACAGCTTCTCCTCTTGTGTGGCGTTCAACAAATATTACGTAGTCGGCCTGAAATTCAAAGTTGTTACGGCGCTGACAAATGGCTCAGTCACGATGGAGATACTAAACTTACTCGAGCCCACAGCCTGAGTAATAAACCAGTTAAATTCAGCTCTTATTTGTTCCTTGGTCTGTGGCTCAGTCGTATTTCAGAAGCACCAGGAATAACTGTTGCTTCTAACTATACATTTTAAGATGTATTTTTGTGTAAGTGCTCTGATACAATGATATTTTTACGCTTGGCACTTACGTCAGGGCTACAAATATGGACCGCCTGCTCACTCTCTCTGTGTGTTACAGCTAATATATATATTTTTTTCTTACCTGTTCAGACTCGTTGACAGTAAAAAGTGACCTTTTTATGCAGCGTGTGGCTGTCTCTTTAACAACGAGGTGACGTTTTTGGCCGGGTCCCATCAGCACAGACCTCTGAGCGGTTTCTGCATTTGTGTGCAGGTCTGCAGCTCTGCCAGCTACATTCTTGCGGAGAGCGAGGCAGACGTGACGTTGTCATATTTGCGCAGTGGGAGAATTTCCCTTGTACTTATTTAGCCAAATGAGGACCTAGCTGCTACTGTTTTTTTTTTTTTTCCTCTTTTTTTTTTATACCTGTTAAATTAACATCTTCAATGCTTTCCTTCCTCTTTTTAGCGGTCGTGTGACCACTAATGAAGCACCTAACAACCACAGGATAGTTTGCCTAGCAGCAGGAGCTCCACCTGAAGCTGAACTGTTATCTATAGCCGCATAGCAACAATCCTTAGTAACCTTGTTCGCCGTGGCTGATTTCGATTGAGTTATGTGCAGCCGCCCATTGCTTTTTTTTTTCTGCTTTTTATTCTTTTCTCTTTTTTTTTCGGACAGGCAATTAGATAAAATGGGGGGGAATAGAAGTTTCCACGTTCAATAGTTTCTAAGTTCAACAGGTGAAGAGGGTGAATATATTGAGACTAAAGGCTGACGAATCAAACGGATCCCAGCATTCAGTGCGGGGCAGACTAGGCGAGGCAGAGGGGGAAGAAAGGTTGTGCCGCAGGTGTCGTCGCCCTCTGTGCTGCTGTGAAGTAAGGAGGAAAACAAGCCCAGTCTCTCCTTTTACTCCCCACCTTTTTCCTCACTCTTTGTTTTTCTACCTTCCTCCTTTGTTCTCCTGCTAACAATGTGAATGTTTGCTGCATGTTGCCATGGCTATTCTTGGAGCCTGATGCACTCCGTTACCTTCCTGAGAGAGCGACTAACTCTGGGTGCTGTGTTCCTGTGCGCACAACTCTGGGAGCGCGTGTGTGTGTGTTTGTTGTTTAGTTTTTTTGCATTTGAGAGCAACGCTCTCCTGAAGCTTTTGCAGACTGGGTTGAATATCTGTTTGTCTTCCTGCTCCTGCTCGTGTCACTCTCAGGCCCCCAGCAGCCTCCTGGAGGCTCTGGAGCAGCACCTGGCCTCTCTGGAGGGCAAGAAGACAAAGGAGTTGAATGCAGACGCAAGGTACACGTCTCAGTCTGACTAGAGCTGAAAGTCACAGAAATGAGACATAACCCCCCTCTCGGTCAAGTTGTACTCTTCATTTTTCTCTCCTCTCCCCCCCGGTTTCCAGAGCGTCCACCCTGTCGAGTGCCGTCTCATCTCTGTCCTCCACTGGCATGTCCTTCAGCCGCATGGACGAGAAGGAGAAGCAGCAGGCCCTGGAGGAGGAGCAGGCGCGGCTGCAGGCTCTCAAGGTAAACAGGCTTTCAGAGATTTGGGCCCCATCACCTTTTTGAAGGAGGCGGTGAGGCTGTGAGCCGGAGCAGCAGAGAGGCTCTCAGCAGGAGGTCGAGTGCGTTCGGATCTGTCCTTTCTCAAGTGACTTCAAGGGGCGTCTTTGGGAGTCGGTTCATTGAGTTCTGTGCAGCTGCTCCTTCAGACAGAAAAAGGCCTAATGCCGTTTTTAACCCAGTTTATTAGCTACGCTTGTTTATTTCTAATAGATAAATAGTGGATATTTTCTGTGTCGACCTGATACTGAAGTAAACTGTATAGGATATTAGCAGTAAATGTATGGAATGTAAATAGAAAATGGTATGGAAAGATGGTTGTTTATTCAGATTTTATTCTCTTAACTATTTTGTAGCACATAAAGAAGAGTTTTTCTGAAAAAACAACTAGAGCATGTTTTTTTTGTTTTGTTTTTTTAGGGCCTGAGCACTGTTGGAATATCTGCCGTTTCTTATTACTTATTAAAAATGCACCGACTGAGTGTAGAAATCTAGAATTTAGAAAGGAAAACTTTTAAAAAATAATGTTTTTCCTTTTAAAACAAACTCCAAAAACGTCCCAAAAGAAACTTGGGTAGGTTCACCTTTTGAAGTTCTTTAAATGTTAAATGTTTGTTTTTAGAGTCTGGTGAGCAGGAGGCCGTCTCTCTCTCTCTCTCTGAAAAGTCCTTAATAGACAATGATGCTAGTTAAAAATGCCCAGCTAAGTACAAGCAGAGGTTTCTGTTGGAAGATGAAAGAGACTCAATCTGACTGAAAGGGGTTTCAGCTTCAAAATGAGCTTTGCTTATAAAACATGTTTGAGGAAACATGCTGATAAAACCACAGATTTATTTTTTAGTTTGCTCTGATGCATCCACAGCTTCCTCTTAACTATCCTAATACTAGTGTTATTAGACTCACTGACCACTTTATGAGATACACATTGCCTGATTCAATTAGTTTTTAGTTCTTTACTACTCCTCCACTCCCTCTAAGGGGTAGGAACGATTGAGATCTCACGACTGTGGAGCCCAGTCGAGTAAAGTGAACTTATTATGTGGAAGATCATGTTTGACATGATTTGGTTTTGGTTGATTGATGGCTACTTTCAGCAGAAAAATGGACAGAGGATAGGTGAACTGTCTTTTCTTGACGTCTCGCCTCAGTCTCATGTTCTTGGCTAAAAGGAGCGGCGCCTGGTGTGCTGTTCTGCTGGTGAAGTCCATTGACATGTCGCGCATTCCTACAAGGTTTATACGCCTTTCTGTCAGCTCCAACTTTGACTGCCCGTTCTCCTCTGATCTCTGACATCTGCAAGGCATCTTGGTCCACACAGCTGCTCCGTACTTTGCAGACCGTGCTCTGTAAGCATCACAGAGGCTTGAAAATCCCAGCAAATGAGCAGCTCATGAACTACTCACAGCAGCCAGCCGGGCACCAAGAAAGGATGCCACGCTCAGGGTCACCTGTATTTCTTTTCTTCCCTGTTGTGATGCTCGGTTCAGCCTCCAGCAAGTCATCTTCACCATGTTTTGATGCTTTCATGCGCCGAGTTGCTGTCCAGCGATTGGCTGATGTGAAATTTCCAGTGGAGAAGCAACAGGTGAACATAATAAAGTGGCAGAGGAGGCTACAGCAGAGAAATAAAACAAATACTGTATGTGACGGTCCGTGCGCGGTTGCTTTTTATCACCTAGGTGTCCACCCAGCATGTTTTAGTCAGCTTACCGTAGCAGAAGTCGACACGACGGCCATCTTGGTAAAGTTATTGGTGAAATCAACACGGGTTAGGATGGTGGTGTTAAATTGCGTAAGAGGGGACGTGCCGACGCAGACGTTAGAACGCCAGTCAGCCTGCATCTGTGAGACTCCGGCGTAAAACAGGAGCCAAAGGCTTCGGTGTAGCAGGCAGCGCAGGGGGAAAAGTGGAGTGTAAAATACGTTGGCATTTTTCACTCCAGCCCTGGGAGGTCCTGCCTTGCAGCGAAGCTGTAATTGAGTGAGAGGCTCAGTGGGAACTACAGTTCAGGCGCACAGCTGCTGAGTGCGAGTGCGTACACGAAAAAGCTCTCGTCTGTGTGCAGCACGCTTGCACCTCGCATGAAAAACGCGCGGCTTACTCAAAGGCGCTGCCCCGCGTCTGCGCAGCCTCCCACAGGCCTCTTTTGTAGACGCAGCGCCTTAGATTAAGCACGCTATGCGTTGCCTGGGTGCTCGGCTCGGTTCTGTTTCTTTTTCCCAGCTTGCAGTTGCTTCTAGAAAGGAGAGATGAGATTAGGCGAAAGTGAGAACGTAGCTGACAAAGAGAGCTGGGGGTCAGGAGAGGTCGTCCAGAAAACTTCCAGTCCAGCTGTCTGCGCTCTCTGGTGTCCATATTGCTTCAACACGCTCATACTGAAACACTTACACGCTTAGCTACTGTCCAGCTGGGGCCTCAGCCCAAACAATACCAGCCGTCCCCCCCCCCCCCCCCACACACACACCTCCCTACACCGTCTCCACTCAGTCAGAATAGAAATGAGGAGGCGGCTGGTGCAGCAGCAGATTCAGTTTTATTAATCCGCTCTGAATCCTTTTAAAGGCGGCCGAGGTGGTGAAGCGACTCGGAACGTTTCTTCACCTTAAAGTTGTGCGCTGAATGAAAACCTCTGTCTGGCCTCGTGTAAATAAAGCACATAAAGGCGCTTTGAGGAGCTCTGTTTTCATTCCTGCCGTAGTCATCCATACCAATAACCTGCCTGGCCGCTCTACTGGAAATTGCCTCAATTGGTTTGGCAAACAGCGCGTTATTCTGAGCGCCGTTTCAGGGAAAACTCCCAGATGAATAAAGAAAAGCGGTGCATTGGATGGTGCACAGCAATGATGTGTGATAGGTAGAGACTACATGGGGAAAAATAGCAACATTTTAATGCATTTTTACTGTTTTAAGTTGAAAACTTGATATAATATAAAGTCTAAAGCCCCTGCCTTATAAAACCATTTTAACCCCTTGTACTTTCTTACGTTTTGTCACACAAGGGATGCTTGAATAGTTTAGCGAGGTGCTTTTAAATTTGCGCTTGATAGGAGTGCTGATCCTGGATCAGAAAGTTGCAACCCAGTAGATGTTTTTTTTTTTTTCCCAGAGTCGGTCGGCGCGGCAGCTCCGCGTCGTTTGCAGACGTCAGCAGGGCTTTGCCGCAGTTTGAGCCTAATGAAAACGGCCCCCGCGGTTTTTTTTTGTCACATCATTCTTCACATCTATCGACTCCGTCACCTTGGCTCAGCACAGCAAGCAGAATAAAGCCGTATTGAAATGCCGAACGCTTTGTTTTTGTGTTGTTGTGGCGGTGGACGGACTCTGCTGATGTTTGTCTGCGTGTCACCGGAGAGAACCGAGCTGTGTTCTCAGCGGCTCCTGGGTCTTGACAGAACAGGGTCGGATGCGACATGAAGCCAACTAGCAAGGTCCACATCCTCACGATGAAGGATTAAAAGCTACACTAATTAGTCCCAAACCCTGATGGCAGCAGTTCTAGAAACCTTTGGGGAGGTTTCCTGACTTGGAATAGTTGAAGCCAGACTTGCCGTCCAACTTTGTATTCTGCGTCTGAGCTTTTCAAAGCACTAATATCTGCACAACGTGATTTGGACGAGTTGCTGTCACGTCGTTACAAGAGAGTTAACGCGTCTTTGTGTCGATTTCCAAGCGTCTCTGCAGGCCGTGCTGTTGTCCTTACTTTTCCCCGTGTTGGGTGTCTGTGTCTCTTCCAGGACCAGCGCCTGAAGGAGATCAGCATGCAGACCCCACCCTCTGCCTCCCCCAGCAGCCAGTCAGTCGGCAGCGCCAACAACAACAACCACATCACACAGACCCCGGAGCTGTTCGGCTCCGCGCTGAACGCAAACAGGTGCGCGGAGCTCACGCTTTCATCGTCTTCATCCCAGCCTGGGTTGAATCTCAACTCATCTGCGGTCTACATTTGGCCTAATGGTGTACATTTAAATGCAACAGCAGAAAAAAGGCTGTGTTAAATGGGTTTGCAGGGGCAAATCCAGGGTTTTATGCTGTCCACCTGAAGGCTCTGGTGTTAATCTATAAAGGCATCTGCTCTGGATCTGCAGGTGTGAATTAGAATATGATCAAAACGTTTGTTCATTTGAGCTACAAATTTAAAGCCTGATGCTCATATTTAGGTGCATTGCACAGTAATCTAGTTGAAGGATTCTTTCTTTTAATTTGGTCAATAATGGCTTGCAGCCAATATAATGGACTTCTCAAAACAGAAACTACTTAAAGAGTCCAGCCTCCTTCAAAGCATATCCAGGTACTCTACAGTATTTGCTATCAGTACTTGGTCAGGGTTCCTTCTGTATGAATTGCTACATCAGTAAGACGTGGCATGGAGGGATCAGGAAGCCCGGTTCCTGGAGGCCAGGTACGCTGGCTTTGGTCTTAAAACACAGATGACTTGGCTCCCCAAATCATCGTGGACTGGGAAATCTTCCCTCTGGACCTTTCTAGATGAAATAAATCTGAACAGAGGGTAACTTTAGACCACCTAGCAGCAGTCCAGTCCCGTTTAAGATCGGGTGATTCATGGGTGGCGTAACGCAAGAGCTCCTCTGAATGGGGCTGATGCTCCTGATGTTTTCCTTTCACTCAACTTTCCATCAGTACACTTGGAAACCATCAAATCATCAAAGAAACTACATTTTGGAGGCTAAAAAATAAATAAATTAGCAACTGAATTATGTCACTAATTAAAAATAGGAGTCTCACTCTTTGTATTGAGCTGCTGCATCAGAATATGTTCAACCTGAGAAAATCAGGGTTAGGATCATATTATTGTTATTTGATCAATAATCTGTCCTAGAGGAAATTTCTCCCGAGGGTTTATAAATGATGCAAACTGTCTTCATGTTTGAGTACGTATAGAGTTTGGGATTTCTAACACCGGGTCATTCATAACAGCTTTTACCAAAGCGTCAGACTGATAAAAACCCACAGTAAGAGAGAAGGGGGGGAAAAAGAGACAAAATATTGTCTGCTTGTATGTCAGTTTGGCTTTTAAAGCCCAGAAATCTCTCTCAATCCTCTCCAGGAAATAGAATAAGTATTTGGATTTAATAATCGGAGCAGAATCTACACACTGTGAATTTACTGCCGCTAACGGTTTTATTGCTCGGGGGAAGATTTTACGGCCCTGCAGAGAGAGGGGATTAATCTTGATCTGTGACAAACGAACGTTTTTAGTGGCAACTTTAGCTATTTATGCTCTGTTGATTAAATATTAATACTCTCTCTCTGTCTCCTTTCATTTCTCCATACCTTTTTTCTCTCCCGATGTCTTGATTTATTTTCCCTCTTTACTTTCCCACCTTCTGCGGGGTTCCTTACCCCTCTCTCTCTCTCTCTCTCTCTCTCTCTCTCTCTCTCTCTCTCTCTCTCTCTCTCTCTCTCTCTCTCTGTCTCTCTGTCTCTCTGTCTGTCCCTCGTTCTGTTTCTGCTCTTCCCTCCTCGGTTTGTGTGGCTCCTCAGCGTACCCAACCTGAATAGCGACCTGTTTGATCTCCAGCCGGCCTTCATCCCCGCTGTGCAGAGCACTCCTTCCATCTCCAACGCCAACAGTGCCTGGGGAGGTAAGCTTTCTCTCTGCACACATGAAGGCACCGGCGAGGGCGTGTCACACGGCTGTCCATAATAGATTCAGAGGCACACGAGTCAGCTGAATGCTAAATCATTCCCTCACACGATCACCATTTGCCGCTACATCTGCCTCCATATTTGTTGGCGCTCCTGGTAAAGATCAGGAAAAAGTCCCAGAAGAACCTCTGCTTTTATGCACTACCGTAAACCTGCTGTGTGAATCGGGCAAAATGCAATCTTAGGTGTGAGTACATGTAGAGTGGCTGAGACGACCCCCTGTGTCGATGCTCTCCTTTGTTTCTGGGTCGTCATCTTGCTCACAGACAAAATCGAAACCGATTTCCATTGTTGCATTAAAGTCCTCGGATTTTTACTTTTTAAGTCGTAGTTGTTTTCAAATCCTCCACCACACTTAACGGCGGGGCCTGAGGGGCTTTTCCGCATATTGATCTCTAATTTAGTCCGAGCTGATGGGAATCATCCACCTGTAGAGTTTGTTGCCAAAAGGCTCTCTAGGATCGGACCGAAGCCGTGGTTCAGTTAAAGTCCCAGTGGACTGGAGCAAAATCGGCCCATAGTTTTGAAGGCAAAGCAAATACTTTGAATTTTAAAACGTCTTAAGGTTAGACTGATCTGATTATAACATGCTTAGATGACATTCGTTGTGACTTGGCACCGTATAGATAAACAAAACTTGAACTTACAGGCTAAATGTTTTGAAGCAATTCTAGTTTTGCCGTGCCTTTTTTACAAATGGCGAGCAGGAGTTTGTTTTCATTTTGAGATCTACTTCCTGCATAATCGGGCCTCATTGATGTGCTCCGTTTCCTCCGTTTACCTGAAGGCATACATTGATGTCACCAGACCATTGATGAATAAATGTTAGCGCAAAAAAAAAAAAAAAAAAGGCTTAGATGAGCTAGAACCTCAGTGCAAAAGTAAAAACAAATCCTTGTTTGCTCGTTTTTTATGTACCATAAAGTTAAAGCTGTTGGAGGTTACTTTAAAGAAAAGAAAGTACCTGATAATTATGGTGAAAATAAATTGAAGTAGATGAGCCTTTGTGTGGGTATCATGCCTCATTAGTTGTAAATGATGGGTGCCACCCAGCAGTGATGGGAGGATGATGTCCAGCGGTTGTTATGGAGACCTGGTGACCTCAGGTTGCCACTCTGTGCTGCGGCCCGCTAACAGTGAGCTTTGGAGATTATTTCCTCCACCTCCCTCACCCTCCTCCTCACTGTGTGCAGCGGCAGGATAAACATGGCTGCTTTTTGTTACACTCTCGGCTCCAAATATAGGCGGTTTTAGAGTAGCTAATTCCTGACAAATGAAGATCAACACATTTACGGTACATTGTAGTAAACAGGCCTGTCCATCATTTCATATCTACACCCAATGGAAGCAGGAAGTCTTGGATTATAATTAATTCCTTAATTAAATTTCTAATGAGTCTGATCACCATAAATTAAGTTACATTTATTTTGTAAGAATTGTTATGGAAAACAAAATTCCTGGCACCATTTTTTTCCCCCCCTATTATGAAACCTCAGATTTTAATTCCCATCTGAAAACTGTATTCAGATCAAAGTTTTTTTTTTTTTTTTTACACCTTTAAAATTTACAGTGTAAGATTTTGCTACTGCAATAAAAGCTGGGCTTATTTTAAGGCTTTAAAAGCACTTTAAACTTATATTTTTGATGGAAGTCGTTCACCCCAAAGCTTTTTTGTTATGGTCCTGTGTTTTAGACCTAGACTCAACTTTATTTATCCCTTGGGATTGCTCCTTCAGGGAAATTCTGCTTCCAGTAGCTTATACAGAGTACAACGGGCAGAAATAGAGCCATTGAAGATAGAATACAACAAACAATAAAATACAATAGAAAAAGAGTGTATATAGTGCAAAAGAGCTGTTTTATTGTAAATAACTCTTTCACACTCCAAATGGCCCAGTACACCAATCACAGGAAACGTCAGCAGAGACTGAGTCCCCCCCCTAACCTGGTTTTCATGATTGTCAGGGTGGAAAACGTGGCCCTGGCAGAAAGTGGCAAAGCCCAGCGCGGCCGTTCATATATTAGCTCTGCCCTGTGTGTTTCTGAGAGAGAGGAGAAAAAAAACGCAGTCTGACATTTCAGCTCGCTATCAGCTGCCTTAAATCAAAGTGTAGCGCAATGATGCATCGAGAAGCTCTGGTAGTGTGGAGTATTAAAGGCTTTATGTCACGGGATTATGCTGAAGCCATTTAGAAGGCGCTTGGCCAGATTTCAAAGCCGGAGCTGCTTGTAAGCGACTGCGGACGTCGCTGGTTCTGACTTCAGATCTTCCCGTAAGAATCCAACACAACGGACTGCAGGAAATAATCAGGTGCTGCCCAGGGGTCAATTAATGGGGAGAAGACGGAGGTTTTCTGTTGAGGGACGCTTTAAATTATGCAGGAGCTGTACTTGAGGAGAAAGCTTCATGGCATCTTTAAGAAGTCAGCCAGCAGGTGTTTGGTTAGCTTTAGACGTGACAAAGAGCTCTGCTGGTCCTGTCTTTTATTTATAATCCAACTTCAAGCAAACTTGTCTGGGAATCCTGTGACCAGCCTTCCGCCGCACCGTGATGACATCGACGGCATTAAAACAAGTTTTCATGCACACAAAAGAGAATCCTCCACAGTGCTGTTCACAAATATTTTTGTTTTTGCTGTGCACGGGTTTAAGTAGATGATTACATTTCCCGCAGAACAAGGACACACACACACACACACACACACACACACACACACACACACACACACACACACACACACACACACACACAGGTGCATCATGGCTTTCCTCATTCCCAGGCAGAGCTGTCCCCTGAAAGCCTGAAATTATGCAGCAGCTTGAACACAATCCTAAATTTCAAAGCAGCAACAATGCCCAGGTTCCCAAATCAAATGGGATTAGTTTAGCAGGGGGGGGTGAATCCTCCCTACAGCAAAGCCACAACCTTGGTTCCCCCACATAATCAGCCCGTGTACGCGTCTCCAGCAGTGTCCTTTGTGAACGTTTGTCGGCTCAAGCTGCTCCGGCTGCTCTGTCGTGTAGCTCGTACAGCACAGACAGCCTCACTCAGTCACATTTAACTGCATTCCTCAGGACTGGAGAGCCAGCCACTGCAGCAGACCACCCCGGCCATGACTGTAGATTTCGATGCCGTGTTTGGGAATAAGTCCACACCCAGTAACAACGGCCCACAGCCTGCAGCCGGTAAAAAGCCCTCGCCCTCTCGCTCGCTCTGTCTGCCTGTCCAGACAGGGAAATTACTAAAAAACCTTTTTGGCTTTGTTGGCAGCACGCGGAGCTTTTAACTAACCCTCTGATTAGCTTCAGCAATCTGTGACTGCTCTTCTGTAGGGGTTGGCTTTTTTTTATTCGCTTTCTAACTCTGCCTCATGATGGTGTTTTTATTTTCTTGGTGGTTTTATGTTTACTAATGGTTATTGCAAGCTTTAACTCTACAACAGATGTATAAATCAAGGTCGTGATATCAGCTAACTTCAGATTCAGCTGAATCTCTAAAGCCTCAGTTTCCAGCTCACATAATTCAAAAACAATGAGATATAAAATAATTGGCTAAATAAAAATGTATGATTAAGAGCGGATATATTAAGTGTGTAGGAACCCGTTTCCTTCCTCGGCCAGCATCCCTTGCTGCGGCGACAGCTTTAGCAGATCCCTTTGACCGCGGCATGTTGGAGTCACTGGCTTCATGGCCGGCGACTTCAACATTTATTTTAACCTCACACCATCTGACACGATCTATCTCTGAGCCTTTTTACTGTGTTGGGACCTACGATATTCCTTAAAGGGTTCCAGTGCGTATGTTTCTGAAAATAAAAAAAGCCACGTACTGCATTGCTTGCAGCTCTGTAAACCTCAGAGAAGATCTTTGTTTAAATGTTTTCCTTGTGTTGCACAGGTAAGTAGCTGTCATGCAATGTTGTTGTTGTGCTTTTTTGCATTTATACCCACCAGAACGTCTCATTTTGTCTCGCAACAGCCTCACACTTTGACTGATTTTATTTGGATGTTATGTGTGAAACCAACACAAAGTGCTGCATAATTGTGTAATGGAAGGAACAGGATTCAGTGTTTTCTAACTTTGTAACATGCATGTTTTTTTTTTTCATCCTGCACCCTTTGATACCCCAAAGTTAAATCTAGCGAAACCAGTCATCTGCAGATGTTATCTAGTTAGAACTAGTGTACCTGTGTGTAACTTAATGTGTAAATCCCGCTGTTCTATAAAGGCATCAGGTTTGTTCGAGAACATTAGCAGACAAACATGAAAACGAAGGACTACAGCAGACGGGTCAGTCAGAAAGATGTGAGGAAGGTTAAAGCAGAGTTGGGTAATCCAAAAAATATCCAAGATGAAAAGCATAAGAGTATCGCACAACAGCAATCCTACCAAGAAACGTATAATTTAAAATTTTTTCAAAAAGGTTTAAGGTGTAGCAATATGTTTGCAAGGCAGTGTATGTGACGTCCCCCTCGCTGCTTTTTCACAGATGAATTTATTTGCCGTCTAAATGTTGTCGGGCGACTTTGCACTGCGGCAGCACCCATTAATCAGCGCTTGTGGAAATTTCCCTGGATTAATCAGCCAGCTGTTTGAGAGCAGCGGACACGCTACATGTAGTCAGTAGTTGTTCGCTTGACTTGATTTGAAAAAAAAAAAAATGAATCTGTGCTCATTAAGTGTAAATGTTGGAGGACATTCCAGGATGAAATCTTAAATAGCTCAGATTTTTTTTTCCTGCCTGCTCTGACCTTGTGTGACCCCCATCAGTCTCTTCAGCTCTGCTCAGATCCAACATTTGGCCGCTTCTCTCCGTGTTTGCAGGGACTCCTCTTCTGTTAATAAAGCATATGTTGAAACGACCAATACGCCATCTGGGCAAACAGCCCCCGTCTCCCAGTAATCGTTCTGTATCCGGCTGCTGTACGTGACGGTTTCTGTACGTGTTTACACTGTTATCCGTACGCACACACGTGTCCGTATGTTTGTCGGAGTTCGCGAATGTGTCGATTCACACGTCCTTTGTCGTTTCCCTCTATTCCCTCCACCTGCTTCTCCTCAGCTGTTGTGTTTTGTTGTTGTTGTTCACGCCATTCCCACCTTCCTCCTCCTGCTGCCTCCTTTTGTTTCGTCTCTCGTCGTCTTTGCTTCGCCGTCTCCTCATCACACATCACAAGGCTGGAGTCGCCCAGGCAACTCCGATCCATCTGCTCCCCTCCCTCCCGTCTCCAGCTCCTCACGTTTCAAATCAAGAAACCCTTTTTCCTCCCTTCCTCCTTCACACATTTTGTTGCGGCAGTTTAGAAAATGACTCCTCTGACTGTTTTTTCTTTTGTTCCCCGGCTAACAGCTGTACTTTATTTATTTTGTTCTTTTTGGTTGGTTATTAAATGAGGCCCCAGCTTTCTATTTAAATTTGTAGATTTCATTAATTTTAATGAAGAATGTTCCGCCTTCTTTGTTTCCTCATCTCATCGAAATAATTGTTTCTTCTGGATTTATATATTTATCTTTTAGCTTTTAGCCGACACTTTTTAATGTGGAACTAAAACCCACCAAAGCTGAAAGAGGCCATGAGAGAAGTAATCTTGGAGCTTGTTTCAAAAAGTACTTTAACACTTGACTCACTTTTGTGTGAAGTCAGCAGGGTGATCTAGCTAGAGAGCTAATAATGTCTGTCACACAGAATAAGTCTGAATTGAATTTCCTCACTCAAATGAATACTGAAAGAATAAATCTGCTACTTGTTTTTCTGCTCTGTAATAAATAAACTCCCCGCTGCTACTTGGATTGCATAAGAAAGTGAATAGGGCTACGTTACATCCTTTGCCACAGTATTTAAAATGCTGTTTCCTTCTGTAGCATTTGAGTTAACATTATTCATTTTTTCCCACAATAAACATATTTGTGAAGAAAACCATAGGAGTCATAATTAAGTTTCAAAAATACATTTATTTATATTTTTTCTTCCAAATTATTCTTGCAGTACTGGTAAGGCCTGGAAAATTATGACAAAACATTTACTTAGTACTATATATGATCCATGTAATGCAAGTGATTCATATTTAATTAGGGTTCGTGTCGCTGTTGTCTTTCTACAACAATATCATGTAGAAATTGTGCTGAACTGGAAGACTATGGAGCAGATAGGAGGGAAAAGAAGGGAAGAGGAGAGTAAAGTAGAACATAGGAGAAAGAGATAGAATACAGCATCAATCATTTCATGAAAAGGTAAATACTAGTTAATTTTCTGCTAGTTACAGAAAGGGCAAGGCAAATTTATTTGTGTGGCGCATTTCAGTAACAAGACAATTCAAAGTGCTCTAATTGAACAGAAGATTAGAAAAAGCATACACAGGAAAATACATGGCACTGGAACAATATCAGTAGGTCAAGATAGGTTGGATTTCAAACTGAATCTAATGACGTTTCAGTGAACTACAGCGGTTTGAATTGACCTTTAATATTCAAAGGCAACTCTTAACTAAATAGGTTTTTAACCTTGATTTAAAGGAGGTCATGGTTTCAGCACTTTCTGGGAGTTTGTTCCAGATAAGTGGAGCACAAGAACTAAATGTTGCTTCTGGGTATTCAGAGTAGGCTTGAGCCAGGCAAGGCCGTCCGAGGGAATGTGTACACTTTTTTTTAAAGAAGTTCTGGGAATGGACTATTAGCAACCACATAGAAAAGATGGCACCACACAGATTTTGCCTCGTGCTTTGAGGAAGCAGCAGTAACCAAAGGGACTGGAGCTTGACTGTCAGTAAATCACAGAGGGAATGGTATGTGTAAGGAGATCTGACTGTGAACAAAGGGTTTTAAATGCATCGGTGCTAGAGCATCTGAGAAGACCTTCTCCTTCTATGGTTGCTTTGTGTCAGCTCTGTTTTCACTCTCACAACAAGAGCCCCCTATAACTTACATCCACTACATCTTAATAAAGCTGAAAGGGACACTTATACTGTGATACCAGAGATGGTGAGCACTTCTCGTTTGCATAGAGGTTTAGATGACACTGCCCTATTAAATTTTGGTTTACATCTGTTAGTCCTAAGTGCTTTTCAGGTTTAGTTCCTTTGCTCTTTAACCTATATTGACAGTGGAATGATACTGAAGCACCTAAGCCAACGCTTATACTGACATCATTTACCCTCCCTGTTCAATACAACGTGGGTTTCTTCTTCACATCCTTCTCGTCATCCTCCACCCATCTTGCCTTCATCTTTTCGCTACCCTAGTAGCTTGTGCTCATGATCTACTGATAGTCTTTTTTTTCTGTCTCAATTCCATTGTGCTATATAATTTGCAAAGCTTCACTGACACTACGGTTTAAGGAATAAGAAAAAGGGAGGAATCCACCCATATTGTTAGCGGTTTATTACTGTGTCAGCAATAGGCAAGAAATCCAATTCAGGAGGGGAGTAAAGTGATTTCATTTGTCATGCCCCACTCACCCCCACTCCTCTTTGTGTTGTTCCTCACTTTCTTGATTATTTTTTTTTATTTGTTGCTTTATCTCTTTGAATTTCTCCTTGCCGTTTTTAATTTTTCTTCCAACTCTGTACTCCCCCACCTCCCTCGTTTTCTCTCATCTGCTAAGCCAGCAGTGAAAGTGTTTTCCGAATCTCTTGTGTCAGCAGCACTGTCAGGCCTACACACCGCTTCCTAACTAAATATTATTCCTCCCTCTTTTTTTTTTTTTCCACCATCAGTTTGCCTCTGTGTGATTTTCTCCCATCTCCTCCCCTTCGATAAGACGCTGTATATTTATAAGCAGTGAAGATTTGTTTTTGTTCTGCTTTGTTCAATTCACCTGGTATATATTATATGGTGTATATAGTTTTGTTAACCCCCTTTGAACCATTGGTTTAATTCTTATTTTGCTAAACTAGTCCCAATTATTTGTCTGCATCCAATAATAATAACCTGCATCCAGGTTTTTCTACCAGCAAAGTATCAACCTATTAGTTCAGGGGTCACCATGAGCCTGTTCTAAAAACGCCACAATACATCAGTGAACTTTATTTTACTCCGTTACTCTTCCTGTTTATTCACACTCGCATTTATATAGATTTAAAAACGACAATTTCTATAATAAAGCATGAAACGTGTATCACGTAAAGTTAGGATGAACTCTGACTCTTCTAGTTCAAAGCTCAGTACCGTTAACCCTTCGTATGACACACCACCAGTGAAGTAGCTCTCAGATTCAAAAAGGTTAGTTACCCCTGTTCTAGTTAAATGAGTGCCTGTAGGTTTTAACCTATTGGCAATTTTATTTATTATTTTATTTTATTTTATTTTATTTTATTTTATTTTTATTTAAATTTTACAAAAACACCAAAAGACTAGTTTCACACGCTCACTACCAGACAAGCAAAGTCACTCCTAGCTAATCACTGCTCAGAGTCACAGCGTAAACATGACTGCTAGGATCAGGTAAATCAATCACCTGGATGAACTGCTACAAGCTACAGAGTCAGGCATTATAGGCTGTCACATGGCAGGAAAAGTACATGTTTATCACCATTCATTTAGCCAAAAATTTTGCCAGAGTATTTCAAAGCTAAAAATGGTTAGTGTTTATTTATTTTAACATAAAGTGGAGTTGTAAGTTTGAGGTTTATATTAAGATGCAGCTTAGCAAAAGTCTCAGAGTAAAATGCTATTTGTTGGTTTGGGTTAACTCAGTAATTTGAATTTATTTGCTAAAATTCGATCACATGGCCAAAATGTGCTGGGTTCGTTTGGCTAACATATTAGCTAACTTGCATAGCCAAAATAACACATTTTAATCTAGCTTATTGCCTTTAAAATGTTAGCAAAATTCAGCTAACATAGTAAAAATGGGGAATTAGCATCACACCTAGTGTGGATATTTGCTGGTAGAATATAAGTTAGACCAATACATCTTTAAATTGGTCCGTATGCTATATTACTGATATTTATAGCAGTAAATATAGATCCAGGAAGCTATAACTAGCATTAACTATAGCCTATGTTTGGGTCACAGAGCTCATCTTATTGTCCTCCATTCTAATTTTTTAATGCACCGATGTTTTAAATGGAAAAAAGTGCCATGGGTTTATTGGCTTCAACACACAAGCTAATGTAGCCAATTTACATGAGCTAGTTTGGCCAAAATATTGGTTTGAACATATTATTTAATATTAGCTCAGATAACTGTACTTTCAGTCAAAACCATTCCTTGGGTTACTTTTAATATTTAGGGCAACATGTGTGATGTTGGCTAGGTCTAAGCCTTGATTGACATTTTAAGTTGTGAAAATGACTCCTAGAAATATCTGTCATTAGGTTTAGGTTTATTTAAGATGTAGGTGCAGGGGTAGAGCGTGTGACGCAAGTACGTAGGCCTTAACGTAACAGTCCCAGGTTCTGATCCCTGCCTGTGGACCTTTGCCTCTCTGCCCAGTTTGCTGTAAGGTGAGGCCCACAGAAAAATAAATAAATATGGGTGCAGGCACCCTAAATGTTAATAATCCAGAGTAAATGTGCTGTAATTTATTTGAGGTTTCCCAGGAGATATCAGTTGCTTAAAGATAAACAAACGTAGCAATTAATAAGTTGGTTTCAGATTGAAATGGATATAAATTAACCAAAGCAACTTTGTGAGCTGACTAAAGGAACCTTTTCAGAGATTGATCTCGTTGCCGATATTTGTGTAAAATGTTGTAACGCATTGCTGCCATGACCAAATGCGAGTTCAGCCAGGACATTCTTGCTGCCCTTATTTGTCCTCTCCCTCCAGAACTCTGCTGACATCTTAGCAACATTTTTATACTAACAAAGCTTTTTGATTTTCATTGTGTGCATCTACTGACTCCCCCAATGCAAATCATGTCACTGCTACACACACCGCATACATTGTTGTACCATAATAACTTGTTTTGCCGGATTTATCTACATCGTGATTTGTTCCACAGATAGCAGCGATATGTTTGTCCTTTTGAAATTAGGGGAAGTAAATTGTAGTTATCTGCAATGCATGTCTTCCATATTTAATGCTAAATTAGCCTGCCATAGAACTGTATTTAGCACCATTGTCCTGCACAATGAGGCAGGACATGTGACCTCTTCTAATACAATGAAGAAGAGGACTATTCAGAGTTTGGAAATGTTACTTGTAACCTGAAATATCTCAGACTATTGAATTGCTCGGCTCTTGATGTCGTTATCCGGCTTGCGAACCTCTTGAGCTCCCACAAACCCAGCCTAGCTGTTAGAAAGGTCGTCCTTATGCTTCCGCTGCTTTAAGAAAAGAAACTTAATGCTTGACATTTTTTCAGACTCCCAAACTTTGACGATCCTTCAGGGCTTTATTTCGGTTTCTGAGCTGTGACTCAACAAACGGCCGTGCAGCCTGTTTCCGTGCCCAAAATGAAATTCCAAACATCTTTGCTCTTGCTGTTCTCTCTCTCTCTTCATGTCTCGCTGTGTATCTTGTGAAGCTTCCGCACATTTTCATCTCTTTTACAAGGTTGTTTGGAGCCTTTCAGCTCTGAAACGCCCGGTTGTTTTCCCAGCTCCAATACATGACCACGCTGATTTCTCCTCCAGGTTTCGACGCTCTCGGAGACCTGTTAAAGCCCACAGTCACCGCGCACACCGCACCACCTCCTCCTCCTCCTCAAATGGCCATCCATCCCGGAGGAAAGCTGCTAGCCAATGACCTCGACTCCTCTCTGGCCAACCTTGTGGGCAGTGAGTGCGGGCACACACGAACTTGTTAACAAAGAGGGAAAACGAGCTGGAATATCTGTGCAGCAGATGGAACAGTTATATAACTTTACCGACGCAACATCAGGCCTTGAATATTTATAAGGGCGCTGTACGGAGTTCCTGTTCAACACATGTCCAGAAGATATTTTCCTTATAACTTATGCACTTTCTGCAGCAAAATGTTCCACTTCACTGTGTTCTCTTCTCTGTTTCTATCCCCTCCTCAGATCTGCAGTTTGGTGGAACTGGAGCCAAAAAGTGAGTTTCTGGACTTGTTGATGAAATTATTTATAAAAAAAATAAAAAAATGCATATACATATGTTTACTTTCTGTTGTGCTTGTGGTGTTCTGTTTGTCCTACAACAGGCCAGAGATGCAGTGGAACCAGGCTGGGGAGAAGAAGCTAACCGGTGGCCAGAACTGGCAAAATAAGACCATGTCAACCACGCAGTGGGGCCCTGCGCCCATGGCTCCACAGCCCATGCCTGTGCCACATGTGGTAAGAAGTCCTACATGTCCGGGGGGCGGGGGGACACATGTACGCAACGAAAGGTACAGCTTACCTAAAAGATCAGCCAAGGTGTCTGCAAGTTCTTAACGTCTTGTTTCAGTCTTTAGTGTCCAAAGACACAAGCGCTCCAAACATCCTATTCTGCCCACTCTCAGCTTTGCACCTGATGTCCTGAATGCCCACGTTTGCATGTTTTGTAGGACTTTTAACACTAATGAAACCAGGAGCTGATTAGTTATCGACGCAGGGGGGCACTGCATCAACTTAAAGGCATAAAGGTCGACTGCTACTCATATAGTTGTTTAAACAGAGCCTATCATGACTGGCTTTCTTGTGTAGCCTAAAACGAGTGACTAAGACGGACACGTTGCTTTGCACTGGGCTATCGATTGGAAAGAATTTAACTGTTTTGTTTGTCCAATCTAGGCCGTAGTTTGGTAATCTTAGCACCTGTGGTGTGCAGGTTGACTCTTAACTGAGCCTTAGTAGTACTTGTTTTACAGGTTAAATCTAAATAAAGTAATGTTTACAGCTCACCAGCTACGTTCTGAAATAATTCACACGCCATGAACAAGTTTTTAGGTTTCAACCTGGGCTTTGCAGCCTATTGACATCTTTGATTCTCTCTTGTTCTTTGCTCACATCCACCATTTTTTGATGCGGAACCTCATCACCAGAGCGGCTCTGATTCGGACATCTATCTGTTTAGTCCCAAAGCAAAATTCAGTTAGCAAAATGAGTCTGAAATTTTGAAAAAGTAAATCTTCATTCGCTTAAACCGAGATACAAGCTGAAACCTTGAGCCCTTGATTTGGATGCTTACATGCACAACGGGCTGCTCCTCTCCACCATACTAGCAACCCCACTCCTACACCTACCCCCCCCCCCCCTGCAGCACGCATGCAAAGACAGCAGGAAGCACCTGCAGAAACTATTTGGAGTTACTAAAAGTTGTAGTTTCCAGCTTTCATTTCCACATCGAGCCCTGCGCTCCAATCCCAGCGAGCGCCGCTGTGCCCTGTTCAAGTTTATCATGTGAAGAACAGACCTGAAAGGTCTCCTAAACAAAATCGGCAACAATCTTTAATGCGTCCATTCGAATGTGTTCATAAAAAGCCGTGTTTGGCGATCTGTAGCTGTTTAAAGTCCGTCGGGTCGCGGTGGGGTGATCAGACGGGAGACGCTCTACTCCACTACGTCTCCTGCCCTCATTTGCCAAGTAAATGTAAATTTGATGATGTTTGCTTCTTCGGTTCTGTCTGAAGGTAATAACATCTGCCTACAAGCAGCTCTGAAGTTCACAATTTTGCAATTTGCTCTGTCCTTATTGGTTTTTGACTCTCCTCTAAACAGATTGAAAAACCCAATTTTTGTTCTGGGCCTGCAGCCAGCTCCTGGTTAGCTTAGCTCACAAAGCTTTGACAGAAGAAAAAACGGCGCGCGCGACTCCAACCATCTTCTTTATGTAGTTTTTTTTTTAGCTGGGTCAGCTCTAGCCAAATGTTGCAGACTCTTTCTGTTTTCTACCAAATATTTCATTAGACATTCCCTAAAGGGACCAGGTAAATGCATTTGGCCTATTGAAACTTGCAGACACCTTAGCAGGATGTTTAGCGCTTTAGAAGCTGTTAGCGTGAACAGGGGGAATCTTTTGGTGCATGTCGGAGTGCTGGTGCGTTTTGTGTGTTTGCACCTTATCTCAGTCCAGTATATAGCTGCGTGTGCATGATGTGTGCTGATCTTAGCAGCTCCTAGTTGTCCTCCTGATCTCTGCTCTGCAGTTTCTGGCTGACGAAGACAAAACTGTCACTAACCCCTGTCTTCTTCTCTTTCTTTCACGTTCCTCTCCTGTTGATCCTCTTCTTTTTTTTTTTTTTCCTCTTCCTGACTCCCTGTCCTCCCTAACCTCGCTGTCATCCCATCTGATCTCTCCTTCCTGACGTTTTTGCACCGTCATCCACTCGTCTTCCTTCCCACGTTTGGCTCCTGTTCTGCTTCACGGTGACTCTGCTGTGCATTGTTATCTTCTCGTCCTGTTTTCGCCACAATGCCTTTGACATCTATCCATCGACATCGTGACCCTTTGCTTTCTTTGCTTCCTATCCCAACTTGATGGTTCGGACTTTTTTTTCTTTCCATTCTCTTTTTGCTGTCCTCATCATCTTTTACAACAAACGCTGCTTACTTATCCACTTATTCACTCTTCTTTGTTTGACTTTTCCCTTTCATTTTAACATTTTATTCGTCTCTCTACTTTTATTTCTTGTTCTCCTGAGTTCACATCTACTTTTTTTTTACATCTCATCTTCCCCTCCCCTCCTCCTTGTCGTCCCCCTCCCTTCGTCTTCCTCCTCTCTGTCTCTTTCTGTCCCTTTTCCCTGTCGCGTCCTGATGCAGAATGGAATGTTCTATACTAGTTATGTAAGTACTTATCTCTGTTTAGTAAGACGAGTCCCAACGAGCCTCTCAGAAATGTCTGCTTATCCTCCATTTCATCTTTCCCCTCCTCACCTCCTGTTGCTCTCACGTTCCCTGGAGACACTTGTTGAAGAAATCGACTCTGCTTTTTGCTCACTTTCTGCAAATAACTTCCTCATATGTGAGCTGTGAAAGTTGACTGTGAGCTATAATTTTTGTCTTATGTCTGGTCTGTTTAATCAGGCTTTTTATTTTGGTTTCCCCCTTTTTTTCACATTTTCTCATGTTTGTAACCACAAACTTCTGTGTTTATTGGGATTTTTTTTGTGATGGACAAACATAAAATAGAGCATAATTGACATGATGCCAACTGTAAGCTCGCTCCGCCCACATGGAGGTGGCACCCCAGGCCGATCTAACCTCTGACAATCAAAGACGTTGCATGGTTGTGTTTAGGGCTGGACGATATAGAAAAAAGCTTATCGATAAAAAAAATGCATATTGATCGATATCGATAATTATTGAAAATATTTAAAACCATATTTTATGTGGAGCTC